>NC_068295.1:31503145-31803145 GCF_025860055.1 Xyrauchen texanus
TAAATAAATATAAGCTGAATAAGGACAGTGTTGTTTTAAGCCAGTATCTTGCCAAAGGCCATTTGTTTAGTGCATAAATGGATGCAGTCCTCTCTTTAAGGTCGAACAGCCCTGCACTTCCTGTAGGCCATATGTATTGATATGCTTTGAAGGGCAGGGGCTATCCAATACTGCACTGGTGTTTATAGCTAAAGCAAAACTGTGATCACTCTCTCATCACAGCCATCAGAAACTTCCTCCCAACAGTGGAAAAATCTTCACTCAACCTTCGCAATACCCACTCTGAGTGTTCAACATCACTTAGCACTCAACGGAAATTAAACTGAGAAACATGTTTTTTTCATGAATTGGGAGATGTTATCTTACTTTCCTACTTTATGAGCCTGGTTTGGTAAATGATGTCTTTAATAAAACAATGGCCATGTTATTTATACAGACCCTACACTGCAAAACACAATTTTCTTGTAAAAATATTACGTTTACAAGAAATGTTTCTACATTTAAAAAATGTACAAGAATACTGTTTTACTAGAGAAGCTACAAAAAATTATGTAAAAAATAAGATAATGTATTTTCAGAGAATACATATTGAATTTAGTTAATTTTTTCTGTTGTTTTCTGTTCAATTGTCCTGTCCATTTTTTTAAGCATGAACCTCAATAGATTTAATTAGATTAATGCCTCAAACACGATAAAAAACTGTCAAAACATAAATAGAAATATAGCTGCAAGCAGCATTTCTCGAGGTTCAAGCCATTGAAGCAGTTGAGTTATTAATCAATAAATAATTGTTGTCAGATATCACCAAAAACAGTGGTAAAATATCATTATGTTCATAATATCAGGTTTGTAAAAGAAGAATTTTCAATAAAACTCAAATATTTAATGAATTATTTTATTGACACCAATTGTTGTTTAGGCAAAGTTGTTTAGAAAGAGGAGATGTATTATATGATATAAACAATATGTAAGTTTGTGACAAACCACACGGTATTCAACAATTTACATGCATGTAAACATGCCAGAGGGGAACTGGCCCCCACAGTGAGTCTGGTTTCTCCCAAGGTCATTTTTCTTCATTAACCACCTAAGGGAGTTTTGTGTTCCTTGCCACAGTTGCCTTCAGATTGTTCACTGGGGTTCTAATAATTTAGTTTGTTTAATGATTTGAGGCACTGTGGTTCTAAACTCATGGGCATTTTGCAAATTTGTTTGTTTTGATCACTGTAGCGCCACCTTGTTGCCGATCGCTCAAAACTGTGCATCCACCATGTCAGCTGGAGTTCTAGCATCTGTGAAACTTGCCGGTCTCTAGGACTTACGGTTTGGTCTGCACGATGAATTTTGCAGTAGAATAATAATAATAATAATAAAAGCAAATATGAGTAAAATCAATAGGATTTAAGCACTTTGGGCTAGAACCATAATAAATTCCAACCCTGGTGCAAATAGTGGCAGATATTGTTTGCACCCCTAATTAAATACCAACAGTGTGTTTATTGTGTTTATTTAGAATCCCACAGACATTCTACACCAACCACTAAACCTAACCATATAACCATACCTTACAAAAATGAACAATGGTTTTACTATAGAAACCATATTATTACCATGGTATTTTGTAGTAAAATCATCATAACCAAAAAGTTAAACCTGGTTAATATATTAACACCATTTACTGTAGTAACACCATGGCTGATTTATCCGGATCAAGCCTTTCTCTCAACTTCTAGACCTTAACTGTGACCAAATCACTGCGAGAATGTAAACCTTTATATTCATTTAAAAAATATATATTATGAAATATTAAGAGTGGAGACAGGAAACAGAACAGGATTGTTGTCCGTGCAAAAAAAAACATCCATATTGTGCAAATAGTCTCTCCATAAATAAGTTCTCATGCAGCTTTGCTTCTCAAGTAAATGTACTTAGTTTTAAGGGTGTTTTGATATTTTTACTGGAAAACAAGACAAATATACAGAATAAAATATATATATATATATTTTTGCTGGACAAAAAAAAAACAACAACTACAACAACAAAAAAACGGTTAGCAAATCAAACTAAATGGAAGCACTTGTCATTATTTACAGAGCCTACTGATTCTTATTGTAGTAATGAATGTCTTCTCAACAAATAATGGTAATTACTTGTCACTGGGTTTGAAATGTGACAAATCAGACAATGTTACTTTTATTGAATTTAATTATCAAGTTGAAAAATGGGTTTGTTCATAATTAGTTTCTTTATTTTGCATGTGGAGAAATGGATGTGTCATTATCTTATATCCCGCATGTTCCTTGTTTGCTTGGATGACAGCTCTACTAATTGCTTTGGTGACAAAATAAATGAATCCATAAATTTAAAGAGAGCATGAGAGACATTGTCAATTTATTTAGTGATGCTTTAATGTTAAATGTGTGATTTACTAAATTCAAAAGTGATTATGTATGTCTAGGTGTGTTTGTTTATCAAAACCTGAAATTATGAAGTGACAATTGCATTTAAATACAGGAGTGAATCTCCTAAATAATCGTCCCCCTGAAATCACTCCTGAAATTACAATAGTTGATTCAAGGACAACTTTGCCCGTGTAAAATTACAAGGATAGTTTACCCAAAAATGAAAGTCCTTTCATAATTTACTCACCATCATATTGTTCCAAATCAGTATGACATTCTTTCTTCTGTGAAACACAAAATTAGTTGTCAGGCAGAATGTTAGCCTCAGTCCCCATTCAGTTGCATTGTATGAAAAAGACCAACATCAATATTCTCCAAATATCCTCCTCTTGTGTTCCATGAAAGAAAGAAAGTTTGGGAAAAGGACTAGTAAATAATTACAGAATATTCATGTTTGGGTGAACTATCCTTTTAATGCAGATATTTGGCCAGAAGGAGTTGCATGAGTGCTTATGAAATGGACGTTCTGTACATATGAAAGAACAGTACCTTTACCTTTCCTGCTATTTGCCCTCTTTGTTTTCCGAGTGCTTTTGCTGTCTAGCAGTGTCTAGCAGTGATCACCAGGCTTGTGTGTGGTGGTGGTGGTGGGGGTGTATGTGTCACTTTGCCTCTTAAGTTTCTGATTGTCTAAATAACACAGTATCCCATCATACAGCTGTCTTGCATTTTGACAGTACAATAACCCATAATTCTTTCTGTCACTCAATATTTCAAGGGCAGTATTTTATGTCTTGCACTGAGTGAGAAAGCATTTACAGTTTGGGGGGGAAATAGATTTCTTGTCTTGTGTCACTTCAGATTTTACCCTTCTCCCCCTTTCTCTGCAGAATCCATTTTAGAAGAAGTCGTAAATGCAGCTTGAGAAAGATCGGAATATAAAATGGCTTTAAATCTGTTTGTTCATTTGAGTAATTGCCATTTTTATACTCCTTAAAGTCAACATGCAGTCACAATTGACCCTCACACCTTAAATTGAACACATTTCCTTAATTAAATTGTAGACAATTCATCAGTTTACTTTTTTCTTAAGGAAAAATGTATACTTCCCTTTTCAGCTGACATCACCTGGCTGTCTTACCAATTCCCAATGAATAAAGTGGGCGTTGCTGCTTCTGTCGCTCTAACGTTATTGGTGGACTGCACGTCTGGCCATATCTCTTGAAAATCTGATCACAGATGAGGCATTTTAACTGTAAAACTAAGATTTCATTCTAATTTCAAAAAGAATCCATTTTCTTGTCCCTAAAGTGCATATTCTGCTGTGGAGAGTGTTTTTATATAAACTGCAACATTGCTCAGTGCATCATAGCATTAATAAGATGAACAATCTATCAATGCACGAATCAAACTCACTCAGACTGCTGACATTTTCTTTTCCACCATCATGTTGTATTGTATATTATATTATTTGTGGTTACAGACAGTGTAAATGCTCACAGAAACTTCTCCTCTGTCTTGCCAGCACTCGACTCCTGCGCTTGATTATCTTGATGGAGACTGGTGACGAGCTCCTAACACCCTCTTCACTCCTATTGGTTGTTGCTTCTGGAAGTAACACCTTTTTGCATAAAGTTAAACATTTCTCAACTTTGTCCTGTCACTCACCTTGCCCAAATATAGTCACCAGAGTTCGCTGTCACTCCTGTCAATGGAAGTCGCCGGATCTCATAGAAAATTAATGCTGGAAGTCGCTGCATGTGTGTGCGGAGCTTGAAGATTGAACTCCCAATATAGTCATGCGCGATTACTAAGCCTTGAAAGCTTAAAAATAGGCTGCATTCAGCGATTCAGTTAGCTCTTCATTCAGGATTGTGTAAGCAAGCGGCGACCTCTAGCTTTTTGTATGACATTATCCATAATACATTATACCAACTTAAAAAGCCATTTTGTTCCTCTGATAACGTGCATAATATGAATTTGTGTTGTTCTATTATATAGAGTACAAACATGTTAAATGTGAGTGTACATTTTTAAAATGCAAAACAGTGATCTGATGACAAAAATGGAGAGTGGCAAAATATTTGTATTGGCCAATAGTTTTTCTTTAAAATACGCACTGGCCAAATATTTGCATCTCTAGTTGGTAATGTAATACAGATGTTAGAATTAAACATTTTACAAGTCACTCACTATTGTAAAAGAGATTTGTGCATTGTCAGGAACAGGGTGAAGAGTAAGTGTTTATGAACTGATAATCTGCCCTTTTACTCATATGAAAGCAATTAAAATGAATTGTTGTTTTAGCGCTCTTGTGTTCATTTTACCAGGAAACGGCCACCAGTGTTGAGGGTAACACAATAAAATTAACGTGTTACGTAATCAGATTACATTTCTGAGTAATGAGTAAAGTAACGCTATAGTTTTATTTTTAGCAATTATTTACCATAATATCTGAGTTATTTTTAAATAAAGTAACATGTTACTTTTGCACACCACTAATGTCCCTGTATAGCGAGAAATCAGGAGTAAAAGTGTGCAAACTTTGAGGAGGAGACGTAGTGCATGATTGGCATTGTTGTTATATAGGGTGTGAGGCCAGAGACTGTTTAGCAGAGGAAACAAGTCACTTATATTTAAATGAATGGGAGAAAGCCCAACCAAGAAGCTCTAGCACCCAACATTCAATGGATGTAGAAAGGAAGTCCTGCCTTGCAGGTAAAAGTGTCAATAACCTTTTAGATACAGACATCGCCTGTCAATCAACTCACTAATTCGCATGCGTATTTAGTGTTTTAGCATAATTTAGCGTCTGTTGAGTGAAACGCGATTGATTCATGTGTTAATACAAACTGGATTAAAAAATCAGTAAATGCGTGTAGGCAGAGTGATTATAAGACTAGTCTTCCACTGACCACGGCATGATACACAGGGTGAAATATTCGCTCAGTTCACTGACTTATGCAGCCAAACTGCTCTATGTTACTGCTTCCCTGTAAATGTAAGCACTGCATACTTCTAGCGGGAAGACTCACTGCTGTACATATATTTTAACGAGTTACTTTTACACGTTACCCAACACTGACAGCCACGATATGTACAACGTAAAAATCATTTTGCAAAAATGTAGGAATGGTGATATATTTATATGAGACCTGGGAGAAAATAGTATATAAATATAAAAGAGTGTCATTAAGGAAGAAAAATAAGTTGCGATGAATCAATTAATCCTTCCACCAGAGAGCTGCATAAAATTGAACTTCAAAGCTGCATATTTAAAAAACAGACAGTGCTGACATGGAAATTGACCTGTTGGCTCATGTCTCCTCACAAAACTGCATGACAACGAGATGAAAATAATTCCCATCTACTCCCTTGACTGGATTTCCATTTACAAAGAAGATAGGGCTCTATTATAGACCTATTTGAGCCAAACTGATAGCTGCTGCAATTTAAAGAGTTCTATTGTTTGAAAAAGGAGTCAGTCAGATTAGAGTGGTGTGTAGAGCTCTTGGCAAGGTCAAATATTTTATGATAGCTCTGCTCCCATCTTATTTAATATCAAAGAGGTTTCCTTCTTAAATGACACCATCCACTATGATCTAACGTGTGATTTACAGAAAACAGCAAGATCTGAGACTGCTGTCAGTGTCTGTGAATATGAACCACAGAAATTCCTATATTTATATTGCTCACTGAAACAGATGATGTGTGGTATAAATACATGAAGTGCATAATGAAATAAGTACAAAATTACATTAAATTCAGTGCATCTTATTGGTCCATAGTTTAAAACCTAAGATGTCCAGCTCATTTTAGCTTTCACCTCTAGCTTCAAAGGAAAATATACTCTGTATTACCATTTTTAAAAAGCACATGCTAAATATACTAGTGTTTTATTTTAGTCTGTCAAACTGCACTTGAGACGGTTTTGATGCTTTCAAATTTGTATGCGAAAAAGATTTGAATTTATTGATTATGACATTTTCTTATTATTCATTTTATTATATATACATAGTGTGTTTTGATTAAAACTGATAATCAAACCTTATTATGCATTTTTAATAACCTGCAAAATACACATCTTTTGATATGTGTATGAAATTAGCGTAGTGAGCTGTTTGGAATAGTTTCACTGTTCTTGGTGTCTATTGTGAAGACTGGTGTTATATACTCTCCGCTGTATTTACAGTCCCTTGGGTGATGCTCCAAAATGTCCCCTGTGCACCCCTGTGCATTTGCGTATTTGGTTGTGCAGTTGTTGATATAATGATGCATGTTAATTGCACACATTATGTATATGTTGTCAAATCTCTATGAATGGATGGATAATGCACCTTATAATAAGTTATATATTATCACAATTTTAAAATATAACTTGTTATAAGGTGCATTTTCCATCCATTCATCCACCTACCCATATCCACCAAACATCCATCCATCCATAAATCAATCCATCCATCACCCTTTTTTCTTGTATATTTCACTTTCTTTTCCTTAAATGGTCCTAACTTATCCCCAGATACATTTGATAACAGTATTAAAGCTAAATCCTCTGGACTTGAGTTTGTCAGTTGCTTTGTCAACATGATGATTAATTAGCACTGTATTAAAGTTGTGTGCTGTGGTATTGTATACACTCAGTTTGCTCAAACAAACATTTAAACAGGTTCCCTGTCACAAACAGGCCAGTAATGTAAGCCATTTAAAAGAACACAGTACCTTTGTAATCCACTCTTGTTAGCTTATAAGCTTCCTGCTTTGCTGTGCATTTACTCTGTTCTATTCCCCATGCAAAGATCCCAATGGGATGGTACAAAGCGCAGTGTGTTGAACAAATATGAGCTTTGTATTTATTTTACTACTGGCCATGCACAAAGCAGCAGAGAGGAGTGGGGGTACGTGAGGGGAGAGCAGCTATTTTTTGGAGAGCAAGCAGAGACTGAAGCGGTCTTTTGAGGGGGACCCGATCCCTCTTGAGTTCACTGTTAAGCCTGTTGGACATCTCGCTTTGTACCCCTTATAGTCTACTTATCAGAGGGCTGATTCGCTTGTCCCCTCGCATGTTCTTGTCCTATCTCAGTGCCGCCAATTTTCCACAGGCTAAGTGCTCAAATTGAGCCATTTTGTTTCACTTTAAACTAAAGCGGGGACCTATTATGCATGATTTTTCATTCATAGCTCTCACTGCTGGCACTCTCCCTCTCTCTCTGTCCACCCTGATAGGGAAGGGCTTGTGAAGCCATACTGTTCTCACTCCAGACATGTCAGCTTCAATCTGCCACCCCTGGGTGTGAGGGGCTGGCTGTGGTGTGGGGGGGCTCACAGGTCAATCCTGCCGGTAATTGATGTTGCTTATTCATCTGTTTATCCTTGTCTTTTTTCCCTGCCTTGGTGGCCTTTTGTTTTTTTAAATTAATTGAAGAATAACTGTAGGTCCTGAGGCCCCCAATAAACATCACCCCTGCAGCACTGCCTTGATACCCCCGCTGAGTGTAAGGGTATATACACATGGCCATGGCCATGACGGATAAAGGTGTGCACATACACAAAGATAACTTTCCCAGAGACGAGAAAGAGATAGAGTAACTTTCATCGAGACTAATGAGGCCTTGTCCCCGCGTAATTTGTCATGGCTTCATGCAATACATGAATACAAAATCCAAACCCAACCATTACTCATATATATTAATGAGTCTGAGATATATTCTAAAGTAGGGGTTCTCAACTGGTGGGCCAACAATGTTATGATGGCATCGAGGACAGCAGAGTAAAAAAAAGATAATGCAAATAATAACATACGACTAATCACGCATAGTTTGAATATGAAAATATTTATTGATTCTTAACAGGGAGGAAAAAGTGCTTCCTGTATCTTTTGTTGTTGATGTCAAAAGCTGTGCCTCAGATTTTATAGTATTTCGACACAAATTCATCTGGCACTTGGTAGAAGTGTGCAACAGTTTAATGAAGAAATAAACCAAAAGAAACAAACACACACATAGTATGGACAGCTGCCCGTAAACACTCTCTCTCTGTCACACCACCGTGTGCAGTCTGCCTTTATCCCTCTCGGAGTCTTGATTAGCCTAATAAGGGCCAGGGTGTGTAAACTCACGACCCGGCCCCGCCCTCCGCCCTGTCACATTCCTCCGCTCCTAACAGACAAGAACCACGCCTCCCCGGGCAGATCGGATGCAGTCCTCAAGTCCCTGGCGGAGAACCCCCGCCGCGTTCTCGGGGAACAGAAGGGGTCTTCCCCGCCCCTGGCATAGGTTCTCCCAGTGAACCCCTCCCCGCTTGCGGTCATGGCCCCTGAAATGTGGCAGGGTCTGAGACCGCGAGTAGGGAGGGGTTCACTGTCGACCGCCTGGAGTTAGAGAACCGATGCCAGGGTATGAACCCCTTCTGTTCCCCGAGTATGTGGCGGGGGTTCCGTCAGCCGTTCCGTCAATGCAGTAAAATTTTCACTCAGTATCCATACTTTCACTTAAGAATAATTTATACTTTTAACACCCCTGACACCAGATGTTTCTGTAAAACACAAAAAAAAAGATTTTAGAAGAATATTTCAGCTATGTAGATCCATACAATGTAAGTGAATGGTGACCAAAACTTTAAAGCTCCTAAACTCATCAAGGCAGCATAAAAGTAATTTGTAAGACTCCAGTGGTTAAATCCATGTGTTCAGAAGTGATCTGTTAGGTGTAGGTGAGAAACAGATCAATATTTAAGCCCTTTCTTTACTATAAATGATCTTACCTGCCCAGTAGGTGGTGATATGCAAGCAAAAACAAAAGAACAAGAATGTGGAAGTGAAAGCTGATATTGATAGTAAAAATCTCACCCATACGTATAATATCGCTTCTGAAGTTATGGATTTAACCACTGGATATGGATTTCTTGTAGGCTGCCTTTTTATGCCTTTGTACTTTCAAAGGTCCAGCCACAATTCACTTGCATTGTGTTGACTTACAGAGTTGAAATATTCTTCTAAAAATCGTTGTTTGTGTTCAGCAGAAGAAAGAAAGTCACACATTTGGGATGGCATGAGGTTTGTGCCGAACTTAAAGCTTTTTGTGCAAATTGGCTGCCAAGAGAGTGGAATTACTGAGAATTGACATTTAGAAAAGAAAATAGTCAAAATCAGCCTATTTCATATTGATAATTTGTCATATTGTTTGGCCTATGCAATGCAGTGGAATTATTAATACATTACAATGTTTGAAATTAAGCACACTTTTGTTTACTTTTGCACGGTACTTTTTTGTACTTTTGATCTCCATTGTAAAATCTGTCCCTGAAGCAACCACTGAGAACCACTGCTCTACTGTGTCTCAGCAGATCCGTACAAGAAGTTGAGCTGTTTCAGTGACCCTAGAAACATTTACATGGCCAATGTTTACAGTACATTCTTCAAGCTGGGCTGTCTGAGATCAGAACCAGTAACGTTTTGAACTACATTAGACATCAAAGCATTTTACCTTATTTCTTTGCTCGTTACTGCACACACATTTTCCTCGCTCGCTTTACGGTTCCCTAACTGTCACCTGAAAATGGAAGTAAACAGTAGGCGAGTGTAAGATAAAGAAAAGTGCCTAATTACTGAGCTCCATTTGATCTTTGCCTCTGACATGTCTGCAGGCTGCATGGGTGGTACATCCCAGGGGCCCTTTGAAGAGGGCGATTTTGTAAGAGATTTGGATCATTACACAATAAAGAACACTTCACAAGTCACAGAGCGAGTTGGAGAAATGACGGTTAATGATGCTGACAGCAGTTCACCTCTATAGAATTATGCCCAGATTTGACTGGACTTGCCTCCTTTAATGAGTCCTGCTTTCTAAGGTAATGAAGCAGAGGCAGCATGAGTGGAAGAGAGAGAGAATAATCTTACTTTTAACTGAACTTGAGTTAATAAATCGGCCATCACATGCCTCTTTTAAAGTGTCATGGCAATATAATAGAGAGGGCATCTCCAAACAAGTGAAGAGGAAAGGGAAGTGTTACTTTTCTTTCTTTCTTTTTCTTTTAAATTTATTTTTTTTTTTAGATCTGAGTGATATAGGAACAGATTAATGTCTGGGAGTTAATGGTAAGTTACAACAATGAAACCTGCCATTGATCTGCATATTATGGACCTTTCAGCAAAATGTAAATAGTAAAACATTTGAAAACAACAATTTAAACAGAAAAAATATAGAAGGTGTTATGAAGGTAAGTGAGGACCCAAAAGTGATGTATAAAAACAGAGTCTTTAATGAAGCTCAGAAAATAACGTCAACACAAGTCTTCTCCTTGAGAGGAATACAAACAAAAGCAGCCCGCAGAGAGGGCAATAACAAAATGGCAAAACAAATGCTTCCTTCGAGCTGTAGTTAGTCCACGGGTAGCTGAAGAGTACCACTCTCTCGTGGCGTCAGGTAACTGGGCACAGAGATAGGGGATGGCCCTTAGCGGTGAACAGTTTAGTGACGGCGGATGCCAACAGGACAGGACTCTGGACAGAGACACACAGGGCTGTAGTTGCTTCTAGAGATAGTAACACAGAGTGAGAATCCCACAGAGAATGTAGTGAGAGTGAGGAGAGAAATAGAGAGCTAATCAGAGGAAAGAGGGAACAGGTGGATTAATGAGGAACTCAGGGAAGATGAGAAACAGCTGGGAGCGGAGGAAAGGAGAGGGAAAGTAACATAGAACGACCAACAGAGGGAGACAGAGTAGAGGGAAAGAACAGAAGTGAGACATAACATGACAGTACCCCTCCCTCAACGAGCGCCTCCTGGCGCTTCCAAGGAGGAGACCTGGCGGCGACGTTGGAAATCATCGATAAGCAAACGGTCCAACACGTCCCGAGAGGGAACCCAACTTCTCTCCTCGGGTCAGTAACCCTCCCAATCAACCAGAAACTGATGACCACGACCCCGAGCGCATGTCAAGAATCTTACGGACCCTATAGATAGGAGCGCCTTCAACACGAACGGGAAGAGAGGGGGGACGAGTGGGAGCGCGAATAGCGGGCTTAACACAGGAGACATGAAAAACTGGGTGGACGCGGCGCAGATAGCGGGGGAGAAGAAGTCGCACCGCTGCGGGCTAATAACCTCGCGAGATGAGGAAAGGACCGATGAAGCCGGAGTTAACTTACGCGAGACAGATTTAAGGGGAAGGTTAAGGGTGGAAAGCCATACCCTCTGGCCGTGACAATATCTGGGGCTCTTAGTTCTATGCTTGTTAGCCGCCCTCACAGTCTGTTCCCTATAACGGCAGAGAGCTGATCTAACACCCCTCCAGGTGCTTCGCAACGTTGGACAAAAGCTTGAGCGGACGGGACGCTGGAGTCGGCGATTTGCGATGAGAACAGCGGAGGTTGGTACCGAGGCTGCTCTGAAAAGGAGACAGGCCGGTAGCAGACGACGGAAGCGAGTTATGGGCGTATTCAGCCCAGGGAAGGTGTTCGGACCAGGACGTGAGGTTACGGAAAGATAGGCTGCGCAAGATGCGGCCGACAGTCTGATTGGCCCGCTCAGCTTGACCATTAGATTGAGGGTGGAAGCCGGACGAGAGACTGACGGAAGACCCAATTAGCTGACAAAACTCCTTCCAAAACTGGGACGTAAATTGCGGACCTCTATCCGAAACAATATCAGAGGGGAGGCCATGAATCTTGAAAATATTCTCGATGACTATTTGCGCCGTCTCTCTGGCAGAAGGGAGCTTAGTGAGGGGAATAAAATGGGCCGCTTTAGAAAATCGATCGACGACAGTGAGAATGACAGTATTGCCGCCCGACGCAGGGAGTCCGGTAATGAAATCTAAGGCGATGTGTGACCACGGTCGAGAGGGATGGGAAGTGGTCTGAGAAGTCCGGCCGGAGGGAGTTCCCAGATTTAGTCTCGCGCGCAGACGGAACAAGCCGCCACGAAACGACGCGTGTCGCGTTCCGAGTGGGCCACCAAAAACGCTGGCGAATGGAAGCGAAGCGTGCCCCGAACGCCGGGGTGACCAGCCAATTTGGCCGAGTGAGCCCACTGAAGAACGGCCAGGCGGGTGGGGAGGGAACGAAGAGGAGGTGTCTAGGACAGGTGCGCGGCGAGGGAGTGAGAGCGAGCGCCGTTTAACCTGCCTCTCTATTCCCCAGACAGTTGACCCAACGATACGGGCCGTGGGAGAATCCCCACGGGTCCGTGGAGACTTCGGGGAATAGAGACGTGACAGGGCATCGGGCTTAGTGTTCTTGGAACCAGGGCGGTAGAAAATAACGAAATCGAACCGGGCGAAAAACAGAGCCCAACGAGCCTGGCGCGCGTTGAGTCGTTTGGCGGAGCGAATGTATTCCAGGTTCCGGTGGTCAGTCCAGACGACAAAAGGAATGGTCGCCCCCTCCAACCACTGTCGCCACTCGCCTAGAGCTAGGCGGATGGCGAGCAGTTCGCGGTTACCCACGTCATAGTTACGTTCAGGCGGCGACAAGCGATGTGAAAAGTACGCGCACGGATGGACCTTGTTGTCCGAGGGAGAGCGTTGGGAGAGGATGGCACCCACGCCCACCTCTGACGCGTCAACCTCGACCTGTTTGGACAAATCAGGCATAACAAGGATGGGCGCAGACGTGAAGCCGGTCTTGAGGAGATCAAAGGCCCCCTGGGCGGAACCGGACCATTTGAAGCATGACTTGACAGATGTAAGGGCAGTCAGGGGGGCAGCCACCTGACTGAAATTACGAATGAATCGTCGATAAAAGTTTGCGAAACCGAGAAAGCGCTGCAGCTCGACGTGCGACTTAGGAACGGGCCAGTCTAAAACGGCTTGGACCTTAGCAGAATCCATCTTAATGCCCTCTGCAGAAATGACAGAGCCGAGGAAATTAACGGAGGCGGCATGAAAGGTGCATTTCTCAGCTTTAACGTAAAGACGGTTCTCTAAATGGCGCTGGAGGACGCGACGCACATGCTGGACATGAATCTGGAGAGACGGAGAGAAAATCAGGATGTCGTCAAGATAAACGAAAACAAAGATGTTTAGCATGTCTCTCAGGACGTCATTAATTAGTGCCTGAAAAACGGCAGGGGCGTTAACGAGGCCGAACGGGAGAACCCGATATTCAAAATGCCCTAACGGAGTGTTAAACGCAGTCTTCCACTCGTCCCCCTCCCTAATGCGCACAAGATGGTAAGCGTTACGCAGATCCAATTTGGTGAAAAATTTGGCTCCATGCAGGATCTCGAAAGCTGATGACATAAGATGGAGCGGGTAACGATTCTTAACTGTTATGTCATTCAAGCCTCCATAATCAATGCAGGGACGTAAGGAACAGTCCTTCTTCTGCACAAAAAAAACCCCTGCCCCGGCGGGAGAAGAGGAGGGGACAATAGTACCGGCCTCGAGAGCTACGGATAGATAATCCTCGAGAGCTTGGCTTTCGGGAGCCGACAGCGAGTAAAGTCTACCCCGGGGGGGGTGGTACCTGGACGAAGTTCGATACTACAATCATAAGAACGATGGGGGGGAGGGAAGTGGCCCGGGAACGACAGAACACCGTTCGCAGATTGTGATATTCCTCCGGTACTCCCGACAAATCACCAGGCTCCTCCTGAAAAACAGAGACAGAGGATACAGGGGGAACAGCAGACATTAAACATTTAACATGACAAGAGACATTCCACGAAAGGACAGTATTCTTAGCCCAATTAATAGAGGGATTATGTTGAACTAACCAGGGATGGCCTAAAACAATAGGGGCGAAAGGGGACTGAAAAATAAAAAAAGAAATGGTGTGATTACCGGAGACAGTGAGGGTAAGGGGTACCGTCTCAATCTTAGGAAGGGAACTGCCGTCCAGGGCAAACGGGGCTGTGGGCTGACATAAGTCCATGAGAGGGATACCATGTTCCCGAGCCCAGGTGTCGTCCATGAAGCAGCCCTCCGCGCCAGAGTCAACCAACGCCCTGCAGGTGGCAGCAGAGACTGTCCAGCGGAGATGGACAGGAAGAGTGTGCAAGACCTCGAAGGAGAGACCAGAGTAGCGCTCACCAGTAGCTGTTCTCTTACTGGCGAGCACTGGCTCTTTACCGGGCAGGAGGTCACGAAGTGTGAGGCAGAACCGCAGTAGAGGCAGAGACGGTGGGTGATTCCTTCTCCTTAGACGAAATGTGGATGCCCCCCAGTTGCATGGGCTCAGGAACCAAAGTGGTGGAGGAGGGTGGTAGTGCAGCGGAGAGGGGTGCAAATGAAAACGTAGCCTCCTGGTCGCGAGCTCGGCGACGGCGATCGAAACGCCTCTCTAGGTGAATGGCGAGCTCGATCACAGCATCCATGCAGGAGGGTACCTCTCGGGAAAGAATCTCCTCCTTTACCTCCGTGCAGAGACCATCCAAAAAACGCGCGAGCAGCGCCGGCTCGTTCCAGTCACAGGAGGCTGCGAGAGTACAGAACTCAATGGAGTAGTCAGTAATGGACCGCTTACCCTGACACAAAGACGACAGGACCCGGGATGCCTCCTCCCCAAAAACAGAGCGGTCAAAAACCCGTATCATCTCCTCCTTGAAATCCTGATAACAGTTAGTACATACAGCTTTAGCCTCCCAGATGGTAGTTCCCCACTCTCGAGCCCGTCCAGAAAGGAGAGATATTACGTAGGCGATGTGGGCTCTGCTCTGGGAATAAGTAGTGGGCTGGAGAGAAAAACTACATCACACTGGGTGAGAAACGCTGGCACTCTGTGGGCTCACCAGCATAGCACGGCGGGTTATTGATCCTGGGTTCAGGAGGCACAGGAGTCTTGGAGGCGACCGATGAATCAAGGCGAAGAAGGTGTACCTGACCTGTGAGGTGGGCTGACTCGAGCAGCCAGGGTCTCGACGGCATGTTGCGCAGCAGATAGCTCCATCTCGTGTCTGTCCAGCATCGCGCCCTGGAACCTGACGGCAGACCGTAAAGGATCCGGAGTCGCTGGGTCCATCTTGGTCGGATTCTTCTGTTATGAAGGTAAGTGAGGACCCAAAAGCGATGTATAAAAACAGAGTCTTTAATGAAGCTCAGAAAATAACGTCAACACAAAGTCTTCTCCTTGAGAGGAATACAAACAAAAGCAGCCCGCAGAGAGGGCGATAACAAAATGGCAAAAAAAATGCTTCCTTCGAGCTGTAGTTAGTCCACGGGTAGCTGAAGAGTACCACTCTCTCGTGGCGTCAGGTAACTGGGCACAGAGATAGGGGATGGCCCTTAGCGGTGAACAGTTTAGTGACGGCGGATGCCAACAGGACAGACACACAGGGCTGTAGTTGCTTCTAGAGATAGTAACACAGAGTGAGAATCCCACAGAGAATGTAGTGAGAGCGAGGAGAGAAATAGAGAGCTAATCAGAGGAAAGAGGGAACAGGTGGATTAATGAGGAACTCAGGGAAGATGAGAAACAGCTGGGAGCGGAGGAAAGGAGAGGGAAAGTAACATAGAACGACCAACAGAGGGAGACAGAGTACAGGGAAAGAACAGAAGTGAGACATAACATGACAGAAGGTAACATAAAAAATTTGTCAAACCATTCTTTGGGCAGACAAATATTGCAATTAATAAATTGTACACAGTTAAAACACATTGCAACTTGTCAGGTGGAAATGTGACATTTGCCTGACATTTATGAAAAGTACCTGTTCTATCAGGAAGACACGCAGGCTTGAGCGAAGTTTAAGATGCCATTTATTTGATAAATGTAAAACAGGAAGTAATGTCTCTCTCTTTGGCGTAGGCCCCGTCCGGCGGTCCGAGGGAGTTGTACCCGGAACGTCATGTCTTGCCAGAGATAGGAGGCAGGGGCGAGGAGCCTAACCCCCCTGCGGGACAGGGCTCAACTGGTGGTGGTGGGGTGGTGGAGGTTGCTGTGTTAGCACACAGAAACAGCAATGTGAGATTGTGAGCAGACTTATAAAGCAATGGCTTACATGCGATTGGCTAGGAATTACCTAGCTAATGATGTGATGATGTACAGCTGCTAGTCTTCCCGCTAGAACTATGCTGCGCTTCCATTTCTGTGAACACAGTTAGGTCTTTCATTTAACGTCTACCTTTAGCCTGATCTCATGAAATTTAGGTGACAATGGCAACACATTTGCAAACCATATTATATGCTTCGTTAAACGTTTGGCTACAGTTTCCCATTGAAATGTCCAGTCCAGGCACCGAAAGGGAGTGAAATGATGCTGTAACCAGACAAGGTTTTTAAGGTGTGGTTTTAGTGAGTAAAACATATCTTCCTAACCTAAAACTTTATTCTACAAGATAAATGAGAGGTGAACAAAACAGACATACTTACCCTTAACCAATGCCTAAGCCTAACAATAGTGTTTTAAAAAGCATACTCGACATGAAAAGCACATTTACTGAAGCAACCAGTTAATTCTTTGTCGCTTATATGGCACTTTCGGTTCATTTTAGCTTTCTTTCGAACATCCCTGGCTGGGCTTCAAGGCTCTGTCTCTGGGTCCAAAGTCCAACACTCTACCAGATGAGCTACTGTGCAAGCTAATTCATTTGGAATAACTGCTTAAAAGTAAGTGGGTCTGTAATGCATATTGTCTCTAATGATAATTTCACCAGGAAACTGCAGTAAAACATAGAAAACTGAATGTAAAACTCAGTTTGTTAAAACGTAGTTATAGTAACATTCATTCTGTGAGACCAGGTTGAAATTATGATGGTACTAAATTTTAGTTGGGAGGTAAGATGTTTTTGAACTAGGTGTTTGAAACCAACATGCAAATACACTGCTAGAGATACATTTGCATAATAGAACTTTAAACTGAAAAACCTACAGTAGTTACCGAGATACAGCCCTCATGACAACGTCCCTGTGTGATGACAAGCCCTGTCTACCATATAAGATAGTACTATGAAACTGTGGCAGTAGGATCAATTACAGTAGTTTTCTTGTGAACTGATGTCATGTAATTTTATGCAAACATTATTTCCAACTCCGCTTTCATTGACTCAGTTTTCGCAATACATTTAATAAGCAATAATGTCCCCTTTGTCCTTTAGAATAACTGCTGTAGGCTGGCACACAAACTGATTAAAACTCTACCTTTTAGTTTAGTGAATATTAATTTAATTTAAGTAAATTTATCTGTTGATTATGTAATGCTTCGTTAATGCTTATATTTAGTTAAAATGTATAATCACACCATAAAAAGGTGAAGATTGTTCCTCACCTCCCGTTTTTCATCCTTATGTGCACAGGTTATCCCGAGTCCCAATAATATTTTATGTGATATCCTTGTGACAGGGCGTTGGAGAAGTCAAACAGTCTGTTTGACAGAGAAAAAACAGGCTGCATCGGAGGTTTAATTGGTTTGCATATGTGTCTAATTATCACATAGGTTTGGTACCGATGCAGAAGTAATGTAATTATCATTTTGTAGCATTGTGTAATGATATTGCCTTTTGCTCGTCAGGAGGAGACATCTTCATACCTGACACTTAACTGAGCTGCATAATGATATGGCGGAGCGACAGCTAATTACAACATAATAAGTGAGTGATGATGGAGTCAGGGTGGATATGCCTCATATATTTAAATGGTTTCAAAGCGCTGCCAATGTAGAGAGGCTTGCAATTAAATCAAACCACTCTTCATTTAATTACAACTAGATTTATTTGCGTACAGTATATACTTTGATTTAACACAAATGAAAAGATAACTATACACTGGATGTTATGTGAATGACTACATTGGTTATTTATAGGTGGGAAAACCACAGATTATAAAAATGGATTGTTTCGATTCAACACTGAATTCTGATTCAAAGAGCCACATTCAAAGCAATTGTAGAACGTTCTACAGTATATTACTAAGCCAGATTTTACATTGCTTGGCAACTGTAAGCAGCCTACAGTTAAGCTCATGGACTATATTACATGGCAGAAGAATTGTTTATTACAATAATGTTATATTTTATAGTATCTGTTGAAGATCTTGCATTGCCATGGTACAATTCCCAGTTTTAAAGCTGTAAACCTATTTTTAATGTATACATTCTTTCTACATTCTAGACGGGAAGTCTTCGAGGTAGCTTTATATGGTTTTATTAACCCACTGCGACTTATTTTGTCTGCAACATTTACAGATGACAGCTATATAAACACATCCTTTTATAGCTTCAAAGTGTTTAAAACATACATTAAGCTGTCTAAAATCAATCCTGTGTTTTACCCATGAATTAGAGATTGCTGAAAAGACTTGAAACCCATAAGTAATATGTGGCACGGCTGGATTTTTGTTTATTTTTATATTAAGGAGTGTGCTTCTATATTTTGCGAAAACTCTGCAAATACTCAGTTACACGATCCCACTCTGGGAAGTTGGCTACATTTGGTTTATAATTTGTTGTTTGCATAGATGCTGTGATGCTCAATCTAAAACAGAGGAAATGTGCATCACATGTAGATATGTTAGATAGGGGAAGTTGATGGCAATTTAGACATGAGAAGAGCGGTGCTCACTGACTGCTTGAAACCTTTTAATTATCATTAATTACCCAGCAGAAAATGTTGGGGCTTGAAAGGATTTGTGTCAGCAAGTGAGAGATCAAAGATTGTGGTGCTCACATTTTAATCTGCCAAGTAAAAACTAATAAGGGCCTTGTAATGGGGCCCCAGAGAGTGACAGCACAGGCGGGGGACCATAATCCTCCCAATTAGATCATCCAATGATTTAATTTGCCTCTAATAGTGAAAAATGCAGATTTATTTTCTCAGTGGCCATCGGTCGGATTAAGACTGGTTTTCCAGGCATTCGCCAAACTTAAAAAAAAAAAAAATTTTTTTAGAGCCCCTCATTTATGGCTTTGAGAAACTAAAATGAAAGCTTTTTGGGAGAAATGTGTGGTTGGCCATGAGGCATGAAATCATGACTGTCTCATGTGGTTGAGCGATTGGATGCGAGTGATGCAGCCCACGAGCAGGAGCCAGACAGGGTCATCTATCAAATGTCATTGATCATTTGCCATGAAGTGACAGCAAGGTAGTGATTATTTGCTATTAGATAGATGCTCAAGCATACAGGGCAGCAGCTTGACAGTTCAACCAGCTCAGCCCCTGATATCGTAGAAAAACCGTGCTCTTTTTGAGTTCTAGTGAAATGCTTACTTCTTAGAATCAGTGACCATGATTACACGCACATGTTTACATTAAATTACATTAAATATCGAAAGTTGGACCCATTCCAATAGGGATGGAAATCAGCATAGATATATTACAGTATATTATATTATACAATATTATATCGACATCTGCATCACAATGCAACAATATTGCCAATCTGGATGTTGAGTATATTGTGATTCTCATTTTAATTGCTTTAAATTAAACTAGTTATAGGCTTAAACTCACTAAGCACTTTATTAGGAACACTATGGTCCTAATAAAGTGTCAACGTGGTCTTCTGCTGTTGCAGCCCATCTGCCTCAAGGTTCGACGTGTTGTGCATTTTGAGATGCTATTCTACATTTTCATTTACATTTATGCATTTGGCAGATGCTTTTATCCAAAGCGACTTACAGTGCACTTATTACAAGGACAATCCCCCTGGAGCAACCTGGAGTGGAGTGCCTTGCTCAAGGACACAATGGTGGTGGCAGTGGGGATCAAACCATCGACCTTCTGATTAACAGATATGTGATTTAGCCCTCTATGCCACCACAACTCACTGCTCACTACAATTGTTCAGAGTGGTTATCTGTATTACCGTAGCCTTTCTGTCGGCTCGAACCAGTCTGGCCATTCACTGTTGACCTCTCAAGGCATTTCCGTCTGCAGAACTCCAACTTAATGTTTTTTTTTTTTTTTTTTATTGGCAACATTCTGAGTAAACTCTAGAGACTGTTGTGTGTGAAAATCCCAGGAGATCAGCAGTTACAGAAATACTCAAACCAGCCCGTCTGGCACCAACAATCATGCTATGGTCAAAATCACAGAGATTATTTTTTTTTCCCTATTCTGATGGTTTAAATGAATATTAACTGAAGTTCCTTGCCCGTATCTGCATGATTTTATCCATTGCACTCATGAATATGTAGGTGTACATGTGTTACTAATAAAATGCTCAGTGCTCTAAAGGCCCAGGTATCGTCCGTTGTGTTGATGAAGTGAAACTGGGGGTCACTCTTAGGAGCCCAAGACACCTCTGATCTTTGATAAAATGCCAATGTGAATTGGTGAGTGAAGAGGCAGGTCACCCTCCCTCTTGATGGAAGTGAGCGCCAACAGAATGGCAGTCTTTAAAGAGAGTGCCTTAACCCTCTGGGATCTGAGGGTGTTTTGGGCCCTGGAGAAGTTTTGACATGCCTTGACATTTGTGCTTTTTTCAGTTGCTTAAAAACATATTAATGCTAAAGTCTGATAACACTGTATTCAGCACAAACTGGGTTACAATAATATGTGAGCAACATGTGTGTACATGTTTGAATTTTTGAGAAAATAACATTTATGCATGGTTTTGAAAAATCCAAAAATTTAAGTCACTGAAATAAGGTCATATAACAGATACTAAACATTTGTCCACAAGACTTTTGAGAACTGGATCTTGTAGAGTTTTTGCTACAAAATGATGTGAAAATCATCCTGATCACTCATTCATACAAAACAACATTCTAATTTAACTTTTGTAAGACACTTTTAGTGTTGAAAGCTCATATGCGAGGAGGCGTGAACTATCACAAATATTTATGTGATTCACACCTGAGGATAAAAAAGACCACTCCCCTGGGCCCATCAATGAGGAATGTGACAAAGAGAATGAATGTGAGGAGACTTAATTATCAAAATCAAGTTTTAAGTTAAAAGTAGTAATTTTCTTTACATAAAGACTTTACTTAATTTTAGACCTACACTACCGTTAAAAGAAGTCTCTTCTGCTCACCAAGACTGCATTTATTTGATCCAAAATACATTAAAAACATTGTGTTAACTCATTTTACAATTTAAAAGAACAGTTTTCTATTTGAATATATTGTAAAATGCAATTTGTGATCAAAGCTGAATTTTCAGCATCATTACTGCAGTCTTCAGTGTCACATGATCCTTCAGAAATCATAATAATATGCTGATTTTCTAATATGGGCATATTCAATGTGCATTTTACTCATTTAACCCTAACACATATTTGCAAGCACAAGCTTTGTTGATGATTATGAGGCAGCATAAACATGTTAAAATATAATCTAAACATTCATATTATTTTTATATCATATTACATATCATATTTATATCATACAGCATACAATTGAAATGCCTGCTTTAGCCTAAACAGCATTTAAATGTAACTAAAACTTGCCTATTAGGACATATTTCAAATGTCAATACTTTGAATCCTGTCTGGAAACAGTCCCACTAGTAAAATATGTACGTTCATATAAAATAGCACGTCAGCTAATGAAAACTAAATGACGTACTCGTCCGAAATTGTATCCTTGGCTGGATCAAGTCACTCTTCAAAATACAAATGTTCATCTGAGTCCCGCTCTTCTTCTGAGGAAAATATTAACTCATCCTTACATCCAGGAGTTTACAAACACCCATCAAAGTTGAGTTGTGTTGTGTTTACATTAAATCTGGCAGTCTGGGGCGTTTACCATTTGTCTTGATCGTCTCAGCACATTAGCGTATGAATGGCGCGCTCTGCTGGTGGGTGTGATCACATTAGCTATAATGAAGCTGAGCCAGGAAAACCGTACATCGCTTTGTTTCATACAGATTACATTGCAGGAGAAATTTGAATTGTTTTATTTAAAAGTAGACATTTTAAGCTTTCTTTAGACATATGTTTCAAGTTTGTGTGAAAAGTATTCGTGGAGTTTAAGTTCATTTTAGTGACGTGTTTCTGAACTATGCTCGCAAACACAGAGACAGCTGAATGCGCACCCTTTTTATTTTCTTTATTTTACAAAAGCACAAGATTTTGTTGTTATTGTGAGTGTACACAAATAAAAGTAGACCATTTATAGTCTCTGATGATGTCTTACACTTATCTGTATACTCAAAAATGACTGAGTATTTTAAGTTGTTTCTCCTGTAATTACAAAAATATCCAGCAGGACACGCCGCGTCCGTCGACCCCAGAGTGTTAAGCTCAGCTGACTCCAATGGCTCAAAGGGGGCTCCCTGTAGACCCTGAAGGACTACAGAGTGGTCCCATGAGGGAACAAGGCGTGATCTGGAGGGATTCAACCTTCTGACGCTCTCAGGAAACTGATGATCAGGTTGATCAAGACACAGTGGACTTACTGTCCACTGTGTCATGTTGTGCTGCTATAGCGGCTACATACACCTTCAAGATGGAAGGGGACAGCCGTCCCTTCAACCTCTACTGCAGGAAGGAAAGCACCGATCTGACTGCGCATCTTTGGGGTCCTTCACGTTGGGAAGAGCACAACTTAGCGAACAGATGCCACTTCAAGGCATACAGGCGCCTCGTTAGGGGAGCCCTAGTCTGAGGGATTGTGTCTACCACGGCGGGTGAACCAACATGTGCTTGTCCTGGATCAACGGCCGGAACCTCCGCAGGGGGAGCAGTATTGTCAACAACTCGAGGCAGTTGTATAAAGGAGCTGCCAAAATGAAATGGTGGATGGTGGTCATGACAGCCTTCCACAACGGATATGAGACCCATTGAATAAGGAACCGCTCTTTTGTTAAACTTTTGGTTACCACAGCTACTTGAGCATGCAGCAAAATTAAATGAAAAGGGAACAAAAGATTATCCTACCTGTCCTGCACCGAGGGATGGAGTGGTCTGTTTACCAGCTCTGGAACAGGGGGTCTCCTGGGCCCTGGGTCGCCTGTCTCTGGGGCACTTCGAAGCCTTTTTCTTGGCGGTCAGCTGTGAGACGTGTGGCATCTGCTTCCTGCAGTGGGCTCGACGCCGGGGCCAGGAAACAGAAGCTATTGAAAAAAACAAATTTTTGGAGAGTGAAGCAAACTTTTTTTTGTTTTCATTAGAAATGTTAAAAGAAATAAACAAATATATATTCAGATGAGTGAAAGTACTTTAATACTTTTGCAGTTCATGAATGTCATGAATGAGAGTTGATTAAATTACAGTGCAAACTTAATAAAAAAGTAGCGTAATAAATGGCAAGAGCGAACATCTCCAGTATTTCCACAAGAAAATAGCGGCAAAAAGATGTTATTTCTTGGTTTATTCTGAATCAGCTGAAAACCGTTTTACAGGAATGTTCCAATATCCGTCAAGCATGTAACGCCCTTTCCAGAATAATCAGAACATGGACCAGAAAATGATGTGCATGTAAATGGATGGCTAAAAGGCTTGAAAATAGCTTGAAACTCATAGTCATGTTAGAAATATTCTGCTGAAAGGGCCTAATGGATACACTTTGGTCGCCATTCTTTTACATTAAGGCTTATATCCGCCCAAGTTATTGCACCATTTTCAAAGTCATTGATTTTACTTTTTGGCATTTATCTCAATGCAAAGTGCCTTAAGATACATTTCCCTCTCAGATAAACAGTGATGGCAGATGACTGCAGAACTATCTGTAAAGAATAGAATTGATTTCCAGGGCAGCGGTACGAAAGGGTGAATGCATTTGTTTTGCGAGGAGAGGTATAATCAGTCAGTGGTGTTGTTTAAAAAAAACTGGGTTGCACAAGAGACAAGGAGGCCAAGAGGCATGAAGAGAAATGGTGTTGAGCATTTCTCTGCCAGCAGACCCATATAAAGTTACGCTGCAGTGCTTCCAAAATAAAGTGGCTGGCTATGTTTTTGATTTAATCATATAATGCCTACATTTTACATCATGTCAATTATTTTAAAGTAGCTTCCAGATGTAATGCTGTGTACATTTATAATGTGGTATTGAATGTGACAAACAAATTCAACTGTGTTTTATGTGTTTTCAGTTAAAATGACTTACCACTCAATTTAGACTAATATGTCTGTATTTTTGGCCAAAGGATCATTATCCAAAAAAATGTAAATAAAATATATATATATACCCCAAGCCCATGACGTAGTTTTAGCCAATTTTGTTATATCGATACACTTTTCGGGGCAATAAACCTACAAATGGCTTACTCATAGTTATCTCTGCATATTAAATTGGGATTGAAGAAAGTATTTTAACATTGAAAACAATTACATCACCTTTAAACAGACAGATTGTGAGTTCTGCATGATTAGAGTGATGGTAAGTGATTAGAAAGATACTCACAGTGATCAGACACAATTTGTGTACACTTTAACTCAGCCTATAGAGTCCAGGTTGCCCTGACATGGCCCATCAGGTCAGTCAGACTTGACACTGGAAACAAAGTTAGACTTTGCACTGGAAACAAAGTTTGCCAGAGCCATGGGGTCAAACCTGGCCTAAAGCGTCAGCTCTGTCGAAAGCGTCTGTCACATTTTTACCTTACGTCCAACCTGGGCTGATCTTGGGCTATTAATCACAGCGGAGCGGCTCTGACCTCAACCCCCTCTCCCTTTGAATTGTGCTGTCCTTTGCCGCATGAGGAAATAATTTGCTGACTGATTCAATGAGCCGTCAGCCAAGCCAGCAGACCTAATGACATGTGAGAATATTAACCTCCTACCACTGAGAGCTGTGAATCTTGAGAAGCAGTCTTTAATTCACCAGGCATTTCATCCCTAGCCTCAGTCCTTCTTCTGGATGATCCCCACCCGACTCGACCCAACTTAACCCCACCAATCTCAGCACACAACTTCCTGGTCCAGCCAGTGGTGGCATTCAAAAATTGTTTAGCTAAAAACTCAATGAAATTTTGTCTTCCAGAACTTGTCGTTTAAACGCATTCTTTTTCTTCTTTCCGTGAAACACAAAATAAGATGTGAGGCAGAATGTCCAAGGTGTTTTTTCCCCCCATACAAATAAAGTCGTTTTTTTTTTTTTACATTACCAAACTCCAAAAAGACCAAAAACAACCTTAAACGTATCATAAAAATAGTCCATATTACCCCTTGCGCTGAAGTCTATTCTATATGTGTCACACCAGTTTAGACATCATTGACCTCAAACTGCATTGGTTCTCATGCATCACATGACCAATCTTAGCAAGTTTAAAAAATGTTCCCACAAATTTGTGAGCTACGGCAGAGTGAAACACTATCAGTGAAGAACTGTTACATTTTGTCTTCTAAAGCCAGCTATCATTGGCATAAACCAGATAAAACACTGGTGGGACTAGGGCGGAAGCTTTGCTCTGTGTCTGATCTGAGTCATTACACTGACGCACACACCACAACACACACACAACAGCGATGGGAAAGGACCTCTTAATGCTATTTGTATGTACTAAAAAAGCCCAAATGGGATGTCAGACAGATAGCAAGTACTTTGCAGACTTTGTATGGCACAATTTAACCACAGAAGCAGATACATTTTTAACTATCACAAAAATGTAGAATGAGATGTATTTGCAGCACTAATCATGTGGATCAAAGCAGTGCTTGACGCTGCTGTTGACACCCTGATGTGAATCATGAAACCAGTTTCAAGATTGCTGTAGCAAAGAGGATAGCCACAGTCTGCTGGCTGATAAATATTGTGGGGGATGAGAGTTTAAGATATATATAACGCCCACTGCAATACAAATGCAACCTATGGGGGGACTAGTTCTTTAAATTATTCAAACTCCCACTTAGACTTTATGAAACATTTAATGTTACTTAAATTGGTGTTATTTTAATGCATTTCAATCTTTATTCTGCAGAAAGCTTTGTTTATAAAAATATTTTAAAGCATTATATTGTTACATATTGTTTTGCTTTCTTTCCTAAAAGAGGAAATAAATGCATTTTGACAAGAATTATATATATATATATATATATATATATATATATATATATATATATATACAAAGTCAAATTTCAACACTTCCAAAATCTGTGATTAATCATAAATAAGTATGAAAATGTATGCGATTAATCTCAATTAAAAATATTAATTGACTGACAGCACTAATAAAGATACTTTTACAGTATCCCTTTCTCTAAAAATTACCATCCATTTTCACAATGCTTTAACATTCTGCCTAAGATATCGTTTTGTGTTTCACAGAAAAAATGTAATAAAACTGGGACGTAAACGATATTGAGCAATTTGAGTAAATGATTACATAGTGTTCATTTTTAAGTGATCTATTCCTTTACTTTATGTACTTTTCCCTCACTTTCTCTTCCATGGAACCCCATGTGTTCGTTCTTTGCAATTTTTCCATTTCACACATTTAGCTAAAAAAAAAAAAAAGTCTTTAGCTCTTTATAAGTAGTCTTTATTTGTATGTGGTACATGCATTGCTGTATATTGTAATTATAGTGTTGTTAAATGAAGCTGAATTATTCACTGCAGGTTTGTGAATATCCATGTAAATAACAAACCAAAATGTACACTATAGATTGGAAGAAAATCACCCGACCGGTGTGTGTCCCCATTAAATCTGCAGGATGGCTGCTCCATAAGCCTTTAACACATGTAAATTGCAACATAGCTGAAGCCCACTTCCTTACACATGTGATCTGTAAATTGCTGCCACCCGAGGCCTGGTGACATGTTTGAAGTCAGGTGGGGTGGAGGGGCTGAGATTAGGCTAGATAATGGCTGCCTAATACTGCCAAGCTGGAGATTTATAGCGCTGCAGCATTCGAAGCCATCATATTTTTGAAGATTGAAAACAGAATTGCATGCAGGTTCAAGCTGGGAGTGCATTAAGCCCATTTTGCTGGGCAGTGCACATATATTCTGCCAGAACCTGATGAAGATGTTGTCAAGATTATATTCAAGGTTGTACGGTTGATGAAAAACATTTAAAATGACACAATAGGAAAAACTGGCATTTTTACCTCTTTTAAGTATAAACTTGCTTTGGTTTATACATATATATATATATATATATATATATATATATATATATATATATATATATATATATATATATATTCAATGAACTTTACAAAAGATTATAATAATTAAATATATATTATCTAAAAGGAAGTTTTATCATCTTCCACAATGTTGCTTCTCAAGTAAATGTATCTTCTTATACTGATATTTAGATCTTTTTACTGGAAAATAAGACAAATGTAACAATGCTGGCAGGCAATGACAGGCAGACAAAGAGACGATGGTAAAGTGAAGTTTATTTCCAAAATGTGATTTCCAAAAACCCTGACTAAAAATGTAAATCGAAACAAAACATAACCATGAACGACTAGACTAGACATGAAATGATTTGACTAATGACTTGACTTGACTTGACTTGACTTGACTTGACAAGATAAAACAAAGTTACATACACAATACCTCACAAGAGACAATGTCAAACATGAGGGCTTAAATACACAAACATGGGTAACTAGATAACCAATGAACAGACAGAGCTATAAACAAGATAACTAGACTATTAAACTAAACCAATGACAAACTAGAACTGATAACAAAGTAATCAAACAATGGACCAATGAAAGCAAGACACATGAACAGGGGAAATGCATGACAAATTCACATGAGGGAACAGGAAATCACATGACATGACAACCCAAACTACATTTTCAAAGTAAAAGACATGAAAACAAGAACAAAATAGAATAAACATGACAAAAAATACTGATTATTTAGAAGAACGAAAATACAGCTGTGTTTTGCTCACACATATCTCAATAGACAATTCTTTCAGCAATAGCTGATTTACTAATTTCCTCTCTGTGCGATGAAAAGTTTATGAGCTAGGGCTTTGTCATATCCTTTGGTGGACAGCACATCTCTTTGCAGTGGCATCTGCATTTTTTCTTCTCCACTTGTTTTTAAGTTTATTTAAACCAGTCCAATCCCTGTTTTTACAGCCCTGCTTGCCTCTTTCATTTATTATAGTTCCATATCTTGGCAGGCAATCAGAACTGCCAGGCAGCCAGTCCATTATGCACATATGAAGCCCATCACTCCAACCGGATTGGCAAATTCATCAAACATTTATCTTTTGCCCTGTGAACAGCATGTCAATTTGCCTGTCACCCCCAAGCCTTTGCTGCCTCTTTGGAATAAAAACATTACTTTTCCTGCACCGGAGACAGCTTTGATGTTAAATCTTTTCAAACTTTAAAACAAGGCCTGAAGTCTGATCTCAATCCTCACACAGGAAAAGATTCCAAACAATTTGGGTGTCTTTGTAAAGGAACCCATAATGTACAAGAGGACACAATTCTTTGTCCAGGCATCTATTGCTCTTGCAGTCTTACCTTACAGTGGCCCTAAAAAGTGTTTTAGCGCTTTTGGTCACTTAAGCCACACTTAAAATTATTTTATTTTATTGCATATTTGGCCTCTCTTTTTATCAGAATTAGTTTGAGTTTTCTCAGCCATTTTTGCAATTTCCAACCAACTGGGGTCAAGGTGTTTTTAGTGTATGAACAATCACTGTGCACTTTATTAAGAAAACTTCGGTTCTAATAAAGTGTACTGCATAGTCTTTTGCTGTAAGAGCTCATCCAGCAGAGTCAGAGGTGGACTGGGAAGAGAAATCAGCCCTGGATTTGAATTAAAACCCAGCCCAATAGTTGTTTAGCGGGGTAGTTGTATGTGTGTGTGTGTGTGTGTGTGTGTGTGTGTGTGTGGTAAAGGTTCTCCCTATGACCAGTCCAGCCCTGTACAGAGTGGTTATCTGAGTTACCATAGCCTTTCTCTCATCTCAACAGTTCTCCATTGACATCTCTCATCAACAAGACATTTCTGTCTACAGAACAGCCACTCACTGGATGTTTTTTTTTTGTTTTTGGCACCATTCTGAGTAAACTCCCGAAAATTTTCACGGATTTTTGTCCGTGAAAATCCCAGGAGATCAACAGTTACAGAAATACTCAAACCAGCCCATCTGGCACCAACAATCATGCCATGGTCCAAATCATCAGATCATGTTTTTTCCCCATTCTGATGGTTGATGTGAACATTAACTGAAGCTCCTGACCCATATCTGCATGATTGTATGCATTGCACTGCTGCCACATGATTGGATGATTAGATAATTGCATGAATAAGTAGGTGTATAGGTGTTCCTAATGAAGTTCTCAGTGAGTGTATGAAGTCAGTTTCCTTTAAGCCAACAGAGGTACAGTTCGTCACATTAATTATAGACATGAGCCAAAAAGTTTGTCTGAAAACCAGGAAGTGTCCAAATACATTTGTCATTATTTTGAACTGAATATCTTTGTTTTGCTTGAAATGTGTGCTTGTGCTTATCATTCTTTAAATTAAATGCCCCTTGGTTTGACATTTTATTAGATACATACAATTTTAGTAGTGCTTAAAGGATCCAAATACTATTTTGAGCAACTTTTTGTATGTAGGTTCTGTCTGCAGACAAAATCTGAGTCATGCTTTGAGACTTAGCTGAGGTGGGTTAGTGTGATGCTGTTTTTTTTTTTTTTAGATCAGCTGTTGAGTATGTAAGGTTTAGATTGCCTGTGGCTGTTCTGGGACACAGCTTTTGGCTCCAGACACATGTGTGACACTGTGGAGCTGAGGATATGAGGAGGACTAATATGAAAAGATGATCAGAGCTACTCTGTCAAGTCCAGACCCACTGGGGACTCAAAAACCACTGAAAGAGAGTAGGCAAGAGAAAGGCCCTATTTAAACCAACGAGCAAACAAGAGAATTAATGGCCAGTAGCAAAGGGAAATATCAAAGAGTGAATATCATAAAGACAGAGGCTTTTACTGAATGGGATCAATGGAACACAGACTTGGAATACAAATGGAGTGTGAGTGTGTCTGAATGAGAACTGTGTCTAAGATCATCCCGTTCAGCGAGTGGGTGTAAGAACGCTGTTTATGGTTTGCAGTATTTGCTTACTCTGGAGACCTTCAATTCTACTGTCTCAGCAGGTGTATAACTCAGTGGAGCAAAACAGTGACAAACCCCTTTTCAGTGGCCTTGGTTCCAGAAGTATTGTTTGTCCATCTCTGTCTCATGACAAGTAATACAAAATCTTAAAACAAAAGGCACAAAACATTTGAGAACCACAGAAGAAAGAAAAGTTTGGTGTTTGGAATGAGACAAATTAAGTGTATTACAGGTTATTGACATACATCAATCAAATCTATTGCATAAGTAAATATGGAATGCATAACAAAAAAGGGTAAGGAGGAGGCGAGAACCGGCTTGACAATATAAATCATATTTTAATGAAGAAATAAACCAAAGACACAAAGACACACATAGGACGGATAGCTTCCCATAAACATTCTCTCTCTGTCACACCACTGTCCACAGTCGACCTTTATCCCTCTTGGAGGCTTGATTAGCCTGATAAGGGACCGGGTGTGTAAAATCACGACCCGGCCGTGCCTTCCACCCTGTCACAACTTAATTTTATTAGGCAATGAGCTACAAATCCAATAAATCATCGCAAATGATTAAATAAAATCATAAATGACAATACAATAATGTGAATTGTGTAATGTACATTACATTAATTTATAGCCATAGCTTATATTGTAAAAATACAATATATTATTGCGAAATCTCAAATATATACAAAGTTATTATTAGTTCAAGAGTGTAGGGAGACTGACTCATGGGAGTGTGATTTACATTTTCATGCAAATAGAGACTTCTCTGATTGGTTGTCTCTCTACCAGGATTATGGGTAGTGTAGTTTTTCACCAAAATAATTTGGAAAATAAACATTATTGGAAAATATATATATATATGTTTTTTAATAATGTTGAAATTGACTTGTGGCTTCTACAGAAGCATATGTCATCACTTAACAAGAGCTCAAGGTAGGTCTGTCTTGAATGTTTTTTACGTTATCACTTACAATACTTTTCCTTATGGAGAAAATTAATGGGATTTTTACTCCCATAACCCTACTGTTGTGCTCTGTTCTATTTCCTTTTCTTGTCTATTTTATCTCTCTCCTTTTATGGACATGTGACCTGAGAATGCTGGCTAATGTCTGTAGTAACTGACATTTCAACCAATAATCACAAAGTGTTTTTTCCCTTGTTGTCAGCCGCAGTTTATCAATCAGCATGTCCGCTTTAGTATTTGTCTATCGATCCATTCATCTCCGTCATGCCATCTCTGTGTCATTGTCTGTGCTCTTGTCGTCTTGTTTGGCTTCTTTTGAGGATAGTCTGCTTAGTAATTTGTTTTACAGGCCCTGGTTTTGAAAGGATGCTTAAATGCATTTGCATTGCAGTCTTTTGATGTGGTCTGGAAGCCGACATGCAGTTTGCGAGTGGAGAAGGTGCTTTGGTCCTTTTACATGTCAGCAAGCTGTCAGCATCTACAAATATGCATGATTAATTGAAAGCTTTGAAATGGATTGACATGGATTGACAAATTTGTATACGCCCTTATGTGCAAGATAAGTCATCAATATTTTTGTTCTGTTTTTCAGTTAGCGAAATACATTTTAAATATGTACAGTATATACTATATGCCAAACATTTATAAATTTTTTGGTCAGCTTTTTGTTTAGACCCTATGAAATGGCTTGACAAGATGACTTGACATTTGTTAAGGTTACAAACTAGTAATTACAAGGGTATTATGCTATAAATGTGGTTTATGAGGACACCCCTGTCCTCCGGTGTCCCTGTAATCCGTATAGCTTAAAAAACATATTAAACAATGTTTTTTTTTAAAAAAATGTATAAATATCAAAAGGTTTCTATGAAGTTTAGGTTTAGGGGTAGGTGTAGTGTTAGGGAATAGTATATATAGTTTGTACAGTATAAAAATCATTATGTCTATGGAGAGTCCTCGGAATGATAGGAGTACAAAAGTGTGTGTGCGTGCGTGTGTGTGAAATGAAAAACAAAGTGATGCTAAATCTGAAAAAAACTAATTTGACAAGGTTAAGGATGGGAAAGGAGGAGACGGGAACCAGCTGAACAGTCAAAATAATGTTTAATGAAAACGTAAATACTCAAATATAAACACACATGGCAGCTCACGGCCTGGATCCAACCTCCTCCTCGTTACACTCCTCACTCTTTTGCCTCTGGCCGGGGAACCCCCGGCATGACGTACAAAACCCTCCTCCTTTGGCCATGACTGCTGGCAGGCTTTCCCTGCATTTCGAGACCTGAGAGTGAGACAAGGGTAGGGCAAAGAGGAGAGGGAAAGGGCAAGGCGGAGTGACAGTGAGAGAGAAAAAAAATTGCTCGCCTATTCCCAGACACGCCGTCTCCTGGTCCTCGACCACTCCACCACCCTCTGGCGATGACAGCCGCTACTCCCCGGGCAGAACAGAGCGAGTCCTCCAACCCTGGCAGCGGTTCCACCACTCCAGGCGGCCGGCAGCAAGCCTCTACTCCCCTTGCGGACGATGGCCGTTCCTCCGATCTGTTCTGGCACCAACAATCATGCCATGATCCAAATCCCTGAAATAATTTTTTTTACCCATTCTGATGGTTAATGTGAACATTAACTGAAGCTGCTGACCTGTATCTGCATGATTTATCTATCATAATCAATATTATAAACATCTAAAAAACACATTATATGTTTGATAATATATAATATGATCTTAAGTGCACCTGCTGTGAAGTGTAAGGTAAGATATTTTTTATTTTTATTTACAGCGTGCATTAAACATTTCCCAACGTCTAAGTTGGAGTTTGACTAATTAAAATAATTAGTACCCACAAAGGATGCATTTTCATTGCAATGGTATTAAATCTCTTAAACTCTTATCCTCCACTATATTAACATTTCGCACATGATGTTCTCCTGTACACACTATGACTGTGTTACAGGCGTACCAGGCTGACCTGTTGAAGGACCTGAGTGCGGGCACTACAGTTGACGAAGAGGCCTTCTCAGAGCTTCATCGAGCCACGGATCTGTTTCTCCAGGTGACCAAACAGTCGGATCATGCCATTGGCCAGTCTATGGCTGCTTTGGTCAGCATGGCTCAAAAACAGAGCGCGGCGAATCAGCTCCCCCTCGTAGAGACAGGACTGGTTCGTTGCCCTCAACAGCCCCCAAAGCAAGACCTCAGGACCGTCATCTCTAAGAAGAGAAAGCCCTGAAGGTTTTGCACCCAGCCTTTTGGGGGTAGCCCCCCTCGGGACGGGGCACGTGAAACATCCTCCTGTACCTTCCCGATACCTCCACAAAACCTCTCCATTCTGCCGCCTCTGGTGTTTGGGGAGTTAGCGGTTTCCAGCGAAATGTTGGGTGTTCCGTTGCTTCCTGCCGTAGTCCAGGACACGGTCATCCCCTCAACAGGAAGTGTCAAAATTGATACCCATCTCAATTGATACCCATCCAACCTAGCAGTGTGGAAGCTACTGAAGGGTGTCTCTATATGGGTCCTAAGAACAGTAGAAAAAGGCTACAGATTTAAATTTGTTTGCCGTCTCCACGTTTCAACGCCATGGTTTCCACTACCGTGAAACCGGAACTAACATGTCTACTGTGGAAAGAACTGCAAAATCTCTTGGTCAAAGGGGCCATAGAACATGTACTTCCTGGTTTCCAAGAAGGATAGGGGGGTGCGTCCGATTTTAGACCTTTGAGAATTTAATTGGTCAGTCAGGGTTCTCAAGTTCAAGATGCTAACAGTCAAGACGGTCGTGTCTCAAATCCAACATCACGATTAGATGGTCACGATCGATCTCATGGATGCATACTTTCATATAGTAATTCTGCCACAACACAAGAAGTTCCTGAGGTTCGCTTTTGGGGATTTTGCAATTTCGGGTTCTTCAATTCGGCCTAGCCCTATCACCCCGCACATTCACGAAGTGCATGGATGCAGCACTGGCTCCTTTGTGACTCCGGAGCATCCGCATTCTGAATTATATAGACAACTGGATGATACTAGCACAGTCTCAAGAACTGGCATTACAGCACAGGGATATCGTCTTAGCTCATCTGGTTTCTCTGGGCCTGAGACTCAACATCAAAAAGAGCGTTCTCTCACCCACTCAGGAAACTACCTATCTGGGGGTCGTATGGAATTCGCTCATGATGCGGGCACAATTGTCTCCCGCTCAAATCGAGACCATTCAGAACACCCTGAGCCAAGTCAGGCTAGGCCAAGGTTACACTGTTCGTCAGTATCAACGAATACTAGGTCTCATGGTATCTGCATCCTCGGTGATTCCTTTGGGCCTTTTGCACATGAGACCGTTCCAGTTTTGGCTCAAAGCCAGGGGATTTCATTCAAGGTAAGGGTTATGTGCCTCACGTTTTGTACCCTTTCTATGTGGTTCAGACCCCAGTTCCTCACTTTGGGTCCCATTTGTCTTAAGTGGTCCTCCAGCTCAAGGGGAATGGAAGGGTCATCAGCTCGATTGGCACATCAACTGTCTCGAGTTGATGGCTGTATTTCTGGCCCTGAAATACTTCCTCCAGTATCTGAGAGGCTGCCATGTCCTGGTGCGGGTGGACAACACAGCAATAGTCTCTTACATAAACCATCAAGGAGATCTACGTTCACAACAGCTGAACAGACTGGCACAGCAGATTATTCTTTGGGCCTAGGGCAAGCTACTGTCAATCAGAGCAGTTTATATCCCTGGATGCCTGAATGTGGGAGCAGATTTACCGTCCAGACAGAAAATACAGATGGGGGAGTGGAAACTCCACCCCGAGGTAGTCAAGCAAATCTGGTTGAGATTTTACAGAGCAGAAGTGGACCTCTTTGCCTCACAACAGACATGTCCCCTCTACTTCTCTCTGAATCACCCAGCCACCCTGGGTCTGGACGTGATGGCACATACATGGCCCATAATGCGCATGTATGTGTTTCCTACAGTTTCTCTGCTCCCGGGAGTGTTGGCCGGAGTTCGCCAGCAAGGGTCTTGACTCTCAATGATAGTTTATGTAAGAGACTACTACTATGGTTCTCGGAGATAATGTCTCTCCTCGACGGCTGGCCTTGTGCGAGTCCGGACATGAGGGACCTTCTGTCTCAGGCTGAAAGGTACTAACTGAGGGGCACTGGGCTTTCACCTGAGGTTATCGGGGCCATTCTAAGTGCTAGGGCTCCCTCTACTAGAGGAAGTTATGCCAACAAATTGGGTGTCTTTGAAAGATGGTGCAGAGCACAAAATGCAGATCATGTTAATTGCCAGATTGTTTCAGTTCTGGACTTTCTGTAGGTAAAATAATCAGCAGGCACATGCCCCGCTACTCTCAGTGTTTATGTGGCCGCTCTATCGGCTTACCACGCCTTTATTGACGGGTTGCCATTGGGGAAACGTCCTCTGCTCGCTTGCTTCGTTCGTGGAGCCATGCTATTGAGACCTCCTTTTAGGACCAGGATCCCTTCATGGGACTTAACGATAGTCCTTGAGGGTCTGGTTGAGACCAGAACTTCTGACTCTAAAGATGTTTTTTTTATGGAGATTTCTTCTCTACAAATAATTGGGGATCTGCAGGCTTTGTCTGTTTTGCCATCCTGCTTAGATTTTGCCCCAGGAATGGCTAAAGCAAATATTGCACCCTCATCCTGACTACTTGCCTAAAGTTCCTTTCTCGGCCGAACATCCGGTCACTCTTGAAGCCTTCTGTTCCCTGCCGTTTACAGTGCCGGATCACGGACTGTGTCCTGTCAATGCCTTTCAGGCTTATGTCCACCGCACTAGCCAGTGGCTTAAGTCAGGGAAACTATTCGTTTGTCATGGGGGTGTAACAAGGGGGCGGCCGCCACCAAGCAAACAATGTCACATTGGGTGAGGGATGCTATTGCCCTGGCCTACGAGGTACGCCAGTAGGTATCAGGGCTCACTCTACCAGAGTGGTCGCCTCCTCTAAAGCTTTGGCCAGAGGTGTCCCTATGCGATTTTTGTGTAATGTGGCAGGCTGGTCCTCTCCGCTAACATTCATAAGATTTTATAGTTTGGATGTTCATGCCACTCCGGGCTCTTATGTCCTTGAGTCAACATCACAAGCTCATGTCTGAGACCTCTCGCGCTCTTGTGAGCAAAACTACACAACTGTAAGGGGTCCAGACATCTGCAGTGTGGCGGCGTTGGTATTCTTGTTCCCAAAACAATAAATCAGCACAGCATCAAAGTGTAGCTTTTTGATAGGGAACGTCTCGGGTTTCTTAGCTGTAACCCCTATTCCCTGAAAAAAGCGGAACCAGATGCTGTGCTTCATTGCCGCACTGACGATGCCCCAGGACTGCTCTTCAGACAAAATACCTGACGATGCACCTGTGGCGCATCTATTTATAGCCCCTGTACCGGAGCATCCTGATGATGTCACCGGCTGTAAATTCTAGTCAATTTTATTGACGTGTTGCGCACATATTCACAGCTGGTCACTCCTAAAGACGGTCCCAAAGTGCTAAAGCAGTGCAGCATCTCGTTCTGAGACAATTTTTATTATACTTATAATGGAAGTACATGGGTGCCAGCAATTTGATGGTCCAAAAGTTATATTTAGGCAGCATAAAATTAATCCACACGACTCCAGTCGATCAATGAATATCTCCTGAAGCAAATTAATACATTTGTGTAAAAAATAAATAGATAATTAAAACATTATTAACTTTTAAAAAGCAATTGCTGCCAGCAGCTGATGTGAATTCTGATATAAGCGCGTCTGCGAGTTCATGCGAGCATTCAGAAGTGGCGCTTATTTACAACAGAAGAAAGAGTGTCACACGTGAGTATGGCCATTTCAAACAATATCAGAACCCTGGATGGAAGCACCGATTTAAAGTTAAAAACCTTTTAATAATTGACTTGTTTCTTACACAAATGTATCGATTAACTTCAGAACGCATTCATTGATCGACTGGAGTTGTGTGGATTAATTTATACTGCCTAAATGTGACTTTTGGACTGTCGAAGTGCTGGCACCTGTGTCCTTCCACAATAAAGATCTGACAGAGATCTGTCTTCTTCTAAAAATCTTAATTTGTGTTCTGCTGAAGAAAGACAGTCATGCATATCGGGGATGGCATCAGGGTAAGTGAATAATAATTTTTGGGTGAACTCTTCCTTTAACTTTTTTTTTATTAATTGCAATACAAATAAAATAATCAGCTGACTTTACATTAAGTATATATATATATATATATATATATATATATACACTCACCTAAAGGATTATTAGGAACACCTGTTCAATTTCTCATTAATGCAATTATCTAATCAACCAATCAAATGGCAGTTGCTTCAATGCATTTAGGGGTGTGGTCCTGGTCAAGACAATCTCCTGAACTCCAAACTGAATGTCAGAATGGGAAAGAAAGGTGATTTAAGCAATTTTGAGCGTGGCATGGTTGTTGGTGCCAGACGGGCCGGTCTGAGTATTTCACAATCTGCTCAGTTACTGGGATTTTCACGCACAATCATTTCTAGGGTTTACAAAGAATGGTGTGAAAAGGGAAAACATCCAGTATGCTGCAGTCCTGTGGGCTGAAAATGCCTTGTTGATGCTAGAGGTCAGAGGAGAATGGGCCGACTGATTCAAGCTGATAGAAGAGCAACTTTGCCTGAAATAACCACTCGCTACAACCGAGGTATGCAGCAAAGCATTTGTGAAGCCACAACATGCACAACCTTGAGGCGGATGGGCTACAACAGCAGAAGACCCCACCGGGTACCACTCATCTCCACTACAAATAGGAAAAAGAGGCTACAATTTGCAAGAGCTCACCAAAATTGGACAGTTGAAGACTGGAAAAATGTTGCCTGGTCTGATGAGTCTCGATTTCTGTTGAGACATTCAGATGGTAGAGTCAGAATTTGGCGTAAACAGAATGAGAACATGGATCCGTCATGCCTTGTTACTACTGTGCAGGCTGGTGGTGGTGGTGTAATGGTGTGGGGGATGTTTTCTTGGCACACATTAGGCCCCTTAGTGCCAATTGGGCATCGTTTAAATGCCACGGCCTACCTGAGAATTGTTTCTGACCATGTCCGTCCCTTTATGGCCACCATGTACCCATCCTCTGATGGCTACTTCCAGCAGGATAATGCACCATGTCACAAAGCTCGAATCATTTCAAATTGGTTTCTTGAACATGACAATGAGTTCACTGTACTAAAATGGCCCCCACAGTCACCAGATCTCAACCCAATAGAGCATCTTTGGGATGTGGTGGAACAGGAGCTTCGTGCCCTGGATGTGCATCCCACAAATCTCCATCAACTGCAAGATGCTATCCTATCAATATGGGCCAACATTTCTAAAGAATGCTTTCAGCACCTTGTTGAATCAATGCCACGTAGAATTAAGGCAGTTCTGAAGGCTGAAAGGGGGTCAAACACAGTATTAGTATGGTGTTCCTAATAATCCTTTAGGTGAGTGTATATATATATATATATATATATATATATATATATATATATATATATATGTCAACTCGGCAGCAGGAGTTGGCAGCTGTTGTAGAGCATTGGAACGTTTTCCTGGTTGGTCTACCACAGCTTTCTCGGTGGGCGGAAGATCCTTTGCGGGACAACGGTCAGCGAGTATCAGGCCAAGCTAGCAGGCTACTGCGGGGCGATCCTGCGTTGCTCTTGACTGTCATGCTTGCACTCCGTCAGATTCAGTGGCGTAGGACCCAGAGGGAGGTGTTTGTCCTGGGCAAACATCCGTCTTCTGTACTCTGCCCTGGCACTCGGTGCCATAGTATGCATGGAAAGTCATATATATATTCAGCGACTGGCAAATCGGGAGCCCTTGCAGCATTCAAGGGCTGTCGTTGCTCAGCAGGACACGCGTGCAAGGCAGGCGTGGTCAGGTCGACATTCTGCAACTGCCTCCTCTTCTCTGAACTGCTTGCTCTCCACGCCTAATGTCCATGCGGATGTCACACTCGGCTGGCTTTCTCACTCTCCTCTCTGCTTATGCACCCACTCTTGGCATGACCTTTGAGGACAAGGACGCCTTTTATGCCCATGTTAGCGAGGTCATTCGTTCCGTCCCGGCCGGGGAGGATTTAGCTCTGCTTGGGGACTTCAATGCCAGAGTTGGAGGGGATGTCACTGCCTGGAGGCCGATCTTGGGTCATTTTGGGATTGGTAGCATCAATGACAACGGCCAATGTCTCCTTGAGTTGTGCACTTCTCATGGCCTATGCTTACCGGGTTCCTTCTCATCTGGAACAAGGTTACCTGGATGCATCCCCGGTCCAAACACTGGCATCAACTTGATCACATTATTGTCAGGAGGCGCCAACTCAACGCTGTAAAAAGGTATAGGAGTATGCACTCTGCAGACTGTGACACCGACCAAGCCCGCTGCACTCTAAAACTCACCCCAAAGAAGATTCACAGTGCCACTCCAAAGCCCACTCCAAAGCTAAACATTGAGCTGATGCAGAAACATGAATACGAGTTGATGGCACTCCTGAAAACACCTGGGCCGAGCTAAGAGGTTCCATGATGGAGGCTGCATCTGAAGTCTTCGGCCTTTGTAGAAGGAAACAGCTGGACTGGTTCCTTGCAAGCTCTGCTATTCTGCTCCCGGCCCTAGCTGACAAGCGTGCAGCCCGTCTTAATGCTCTCCAAGACAGAAATGACTCCACCATCGCTCACTATCGTATGGCCAGGAATGACGTCAAGCGTCTTACACGCCAGGCATGCGAGCAGTACTGGCAGGACCTCAGTGAGAAGGTAGAATGGTGTGCAAGTACTGGGGACATACGTGGCATGTACAGTGGCATCAATGAGGCACTGGGTCCTACAGTGAAAAAAACAGCACCTTTGCGAGCCATTGATGGCTCCGTTGTCAACGACCTCCCAGGCCAGCTTGGTAGATGGGTCGAGCATTACAGCTTGCTGTATGGTACTCCTGTGGATGCCGACTTGAACGCTGTTTCTGCTGCCGTACCACAACTACCTGTCCTCAACGAGCTGGATACGGAGATCTCAACAATGTAAATAGAGCGCGCGATTGCAGCACTGAAGAATAACAAGTTACCGGGCAGTAATGGAATTCCAGCGGAGCTGCTGAAGTGTGGCGGGGCAGTGCTGGTCAGGCGGCTTCACAGCCTGTTTCGACGCTGTTGGCAGAACAAATGCATCCCTAGAGAACTCAAGAATGCCAACATCGTCACTCTTTATAAAAATAAGTGTGACAGGCAGGACTGCAACAACTACCGTGGCATCTCGCTCCTTGGCCTTCCGGGACAATGCCTTGCCCTAGAAGTTCTATGCCTTGCATAGAACTCTATGCTAGTCTCTAGTTACTGTTCATCACTGTTGGAGCTTGTGACTGTTAGATGCAGACCTTTTTATCTACCACGGGAATTCACCACTGTTTGCATAACCGGAGTTTACATTCCCCCCAGCGCTAACGCTAAGGAAGCACTCTGTGAACTGTATGGTGCTATGAGCGAACTGCAGAACGCTCACCCCGACGGACTGTTTATTGTCACCGGAGATTTCAACCATGCAAATCTCAAGACAGTGCTCCCTAAATTCCATCAGTATGTGGACTTTGTAACGAGAGGGGCGAACGCGCTTGATCTTGTTTACACAAACATCCCAGGCGCATACCGGGCAGAGCCCCGCCCCCACCTCGGCTTCTCAGACCACATCTCTGTTATGTTAATTCCAGCATACAGACCGCTCGTCAGACGCACAAAACTGCTTCAGAAGCAGGTGAAAACCTGGCCAGCAGGAGCCATCTCTGCTCTTCAGGACTGTTTTGAGTGTACTGACTGGCACGTGTTCAGGGAGGCTGCAACATATGGCGATTCTACCAACTTGGAGGAATACACAGCATCAGTGACCAGCTACATCAGCAAGTGCATTGATGATGTCACTTTCTCCAAGACCATCACCACACGCTCCAACCAGAAGCCGTGGATGACTGCGGAGGTGCGCACGCTGCTGAGGTCCCGAGACTCCGCCTTCAGAGCAGGCGATAAGGCAGCCCTAAGAACAGCTAGAGCCAAACTGTCACAGGCAATCAGAGAGGCAAAGCGCGCACATGCCCAGAGAATCCACAGTCACTTCCAGTACAGCGGTGACACACGGCGCATGTGGCAGGGCATCCAGGCCATCACCAACTACAGGACAACATCAGTTGCCTGTGACAAAGATGCCTCCCTTCCAGATGCGCTGAACGACTTCTACGCTCGGTTTGAAGTGCAGAACGACGTGATGGCGAGGAAGACCACCACCTCCTCCCAACGACCAGGTGCTCTGTCTTACCACGGCAGATGTGAGGAAAACTCTACGTAGAGTCAACCCACGGAAGGCTGCTGGACCAGACAACATTCCTGGCAGAGTGCTCAGAGGATGTGCAGACCAGCTAGCAGATGTTCTTACCGACATCTTCAACATCTCTCTGAGCAGCGCCGCCGTTCCAACGTGCTTCAAGGCCACCACCATCATCCCCATGCCAAAGAAGTCTTCAGTGTCCTGCCTCAACGACTACCGTCCCGTCGCGACTTACACCCATCATCATGAAGTGCTTCGAGAGGCTCGTCATGAGGCAGATTAAGACCCAGCTGCCCCCTCACTAGACCCACTGCAGTTTGCGTGATCGTTCAAACCGCTCAACGGACGATGCCATCACCACAACCCTCCATCTGGCCCTCACCCACCTAGACAATAAGGACTCATACGCTCGAATGCTGTTCATAGATTTCAGCTCAGCATTCAACACAATCATTCCCCAGCACCTGATTGGAAAGCTGAACCTGCTGGGCCTGGACACCTCCCTCTGCAACTGGATCCTGGACTTCCTGACTGGGAGACCTCAGTCAGTCCGGATCGGGAACAGCATCTCCACCACCACCACACTGAGCACTGGGGCCCCCAGGGCTGTGTGCTCAGTCCACTGCTGTTCACTCTGCTGACTCACGACTGTGCAGCAAAGCACAGCTCGAATCACATCATCAAGTTCGCCGATGACACCGACCGTGGTGGGTCTCATCAGCAAGAACAACGAGTCAGCATACAGAGAGGAGGTGCAGCGGCTGACTGAACTGGTGTAGAGCCAACAACCTGTCCCTGAATGTCGACAAAACAAAAGAGATGGTTGTTGACTTTAGGAGAGCACAAGGTGAACACACTCTGCTGAACATCAACGGCTCCTCTGTGGAGATCGTCAAAAGCACCAAATTCCTTGGTGTTCACTTGGCGGAGAACCTCACCTGGTCCCTCAACACCAGCTCTATCACCAAGAAAGCCCAGCAGCGTCTCTACTTTCTTCGAAGGCTGAGGAAAGCACATCTCCCAACCCCCATCCTCACTACATTCTATAGAGGGACTATTGAGAGCATCCTGAGCAGCTGCATCACTGCCTGGTTTGGGACTTGCACCGCTTCGGACCGCAAAGCCCTGCAGAGGATAGTGAGGACAGCTGAGAAGATCATTGGGGTCTCTCTTCCCTCCATCAAAGACATTTACAAAAAACACTGTATCCACAAAGCAACCAGCATTGTGGACTGACCCCACACACCCCTCACACAAACTCTTTACCCTCCTCCCGCCTGGCAAGAGGTACCGAAGCATTCGGGCCCTCACGGCCAGACTGTGTAACAGCTTCTTCCCCCAAGCCATCAGACTCCTCAATACTCAGAGACTGGTTTGACACACACGTGTCCTGAGTTGCACTTTAATTACTGTCACTTTATAACTGTCTGCTACCTCAATAACTGCTATGTGCATAGAACATTATCTCATAGTATGTTATGTTTACATTTTTAGAAACTGTCATCTTTTTGCACTACTGAGTACTGGTCGGCGCTGCACTGTGTCTATTGTCCTGTTCATTGTCAGTAATTTGTTGTACTGTCCTGTACTTTTTTGCACATGTTTGCACGTGCACTTTATATAGGTATATGTTGTTTTTTTTTATATAGGTATTTTATTTCGTTGTGTTGTCTCATGTGGTCCTGTGTTGGTCCTTTGTTGTTTTTATGTAGCACCATGGTCCTGGAGGAACGTTGTCTCGTTTTTGCTGTGTACTGTACTAACTGTATATGGTTGAAACGACAATAAAAACCACTTGACTTGACTTGACTTGCCCGCGCAATTCTTCCAAGACTGCAGCGTGTTGCTGATCAGGTGCTGCCGGAGAGTCAGTGTGGCTTCCGTGCTGGTCGTTCGACCTTGGACATGATTTTCTCGGTACGCCAGCTTCAGGAAAAGTGTGCGGAACAGCAACGCCCATTGTACATGGTGTTTGTCGATCTGACTAAGGCTTTCGATTATGTGAGTCGCTCTGGTCTCTTCCACGTTCTGCAGCGACTCGGTTGCCTGGCAACTCTTTTTGCAATACTCCAAGGCTTCCATGATGGGTTGCGGGCAACCATACAGTTCAACGGTGCCCGCTCAAATGAGTTTGATGTCTGCTGCAGAGTAAAGCAGGGGTGTGTCCTTGCTCCCACCTTGTTTGGCATCTATTTCTTGGCTGTGCTGCGACGGGCATTTCCTGATCCGGTTGGGGTTCTGCTGCACACCAGGTATGACAGCAACTTCTTCAGCTTGGCTCGTCTGAGGGCCAGAACCAGGGTGAAGTGCGTCCTTGTGCGTGAGTTGCTTTATGCAGACGACGTTGCCTTCATGGCTCATACTGAACAAGAAATTCAGGAGATGTGCAATTATTTTGCTGCTGCCTGCACAGAGTTTGGACTTATCATAAGCCTGAAGAAGACAGTAGTGATGGTTCAGAATGTTTCTGCTTCCCCTCACGTCACCATCAATGGCACAGTGCTGTCGGTTGTCGAGAAATTCATCTACCTCGGCTCAACCTTGACAGCAAACAACTGCCTTGATGCTGAATTGAATACCAGGATCGGTCGTGCCTCAACAACCTTTGGGCGGCTTCAGTCTCGTGTCTGGAACAACAGTCACCTTTCTCTCAAAGTAAAGGTGCGCGTATATGAGTCCTGTGTGCTCTCTGTTCTGCTATATGGAAGCGAAACGTGGCCTACATACCGGCGGCAGGAGCACAAGCTCAATGCTTTTCACTTCCGTTGCCTACGACAGATCCTTAGCCTGTCATGGCAGGATCGGGTCCCAAATACCACCGTGCTGAAGCTCACTAACAGCAGTGACATGTACACCACGCTCCGGAGGAGGCATCTCAGATGGATTGGCCATGTACGTTGTATACCAGATGAACGTCTCCCAAAGTCCATCTTCCATGGGGAGTTAGCTGTGGGACACTGCCCTCGTGGTCGACCCAAGCTCCGCTTTAAGGATGTTGTCAAGCGAGACATGAATGTCTTTAAGATCAACCTTGATCGATGGCATCACCTTGCAGAAGACCGGGCAGCTTGGCGGTCTGCGCTGACACAGGGTACGACTCTGTCCTGTCATGCTTACACCAGCTTTTGCTTAGAAAGACAGCATGTTAGACACCGTTCAGATCGGCACTTGCGCTGCAAAAGGCCTTGATATATATATATATATATATATATATATATATATATATATATATATATATATATATATATATATATATATGTTATTATTATTCTTAAATGTGAAAAGTGTTCTTTTACAGGTTAGGGTTTGGGTTAGTTTATAGTAATTATAATTTACATTATATAAATACCAAGTTTACATGTGTTTGTGTGTGTGAGATCGAGTTTTAGTTTGCCTCTTCTTATGTATTTACACTAAGCATTTTGTTTTTCATAAGCACCTAGTGCTTTCTTATGAGCACTAGGTAATTAATCATTCTGATAGCAACACAGTTTGAAACTTCTCCACTTGTGCATTATACATATGTTGTAAATAATTCGGCAGCACAAATGTTTAGGCAGAATGTGTTAGTAAATTAGGACTGAATCCCTGTATGTTGTTCTGAACATGATTTGGCCTCTCCCTTGGCTGTGCATTTACTGATTAAATCACGTTTTGCACACAGCAGTTGTGACATGAAAACAACAATTATCAAGCAACCCCCCAGTGATGTGCGGCTGCCTCTTAACTAAGCAGCTAAAAACATTACAGTCGCCCAGATATAGCTGAGGCAACCAGGTGGAGGGGGCTTGCACTACAGATTTCATTTACCGAGCAGGCATGCTAGAAATGTTTCTCTTTACCAGCAGATTTTTACAAAATTTGACAACACAAATACTACATATTTCTCTTATTGTTCATGGGTTATTGGCTTGCTTTGTCTTTTAATGCTGTAAGGGATAGTTCAGCCAAAAATATGTCATATACTTACCTTCTTATTGTTTCAAACCCATAAAATTTCATCAGCCATGTAGTACATGATAAGAGTGTTGTATTTGCTCTTTCCAAATTGCCATGGGATTTTCCATGCTACCACAAAAGGCCCCATGACAACACATACCATAAGATTACGACACGCAGGTGTTATTTTTCTTTCTCACCCAAAGAGCGTCCAAGACTACCATCTCAGTTGCCATTTGATTGTTCTGTTCTCAAGGCGAGCTTACAGACCTAAATGTCATTTAACTAAGGGTGGACACATTAACATTGTAGGTTGTCAGCCTCCTGCCATTTGAGGGATTAGAAACACACACCACGGCTTTTAGACACCTTCCACACCATGAACTTTGGAAGGCCCCAACATTACTCTGAGCACCACCCTCCATCATTTTTATGCCAACACAGGGCGGGGAAAGGAATCCAGACAGAGAGAAAGTCCTTGGGGCCTGTGAATGTGTCTGTGTGGATTAGGTGTCACAATGGCGAATAAAGGAAACAGTGTCAAAGTTTTCCCCTTAAAAGCAGTTGTTTTTAACTCTAAAGCAACTCATCATCGAATAAAAGTTGCAGAAGTTGTACTCATTCTGTTTGTGGCGAGGTATTAGATTTGTGCCGGGAAAATGATGGATGACGAGTTAAATTTGTGTTGGGGGAGTGAAGGTGAACTGTGACAGAGTTATTTATCTTGGGAATGGAGGGTTAGGGTCAGGCAAAGCTGGGTGCCTGAAGGCACAAGACATTGACAAATTCATCCCGCACACTGCATTTCTGAAGCCCTTTTGTTTTGAATCCTGGCTACTCACAAGTGACCCTCATCACTCACGCTGCCAGCGTGTGAAGGATGCCGCACCATGCCAGGGGATCTTACCGCCACTAATTCTTATCATTCACTCCCCTGACAGTCCCAAGCCCAAACTATTCCGGCGTGTGAAAGGGCCCGTCTGAAATATTTATTTCTTCACATAATGGCTTCCCAGATTTAGGGCCATATAATTTTTCCTCTCTTGCCTTATCATTGCAGGTCACTGACAGGCCTGAAAGCGTTCACCCAACTGGAAGAGCTGATTGTGGACAACAATCTTCTTGGAAATGACCTATGGTTGCCCAGGTTACCGGGCCTCCATACCCTGACACTCAATAATAACCAAATATCCTTTTCTCAGGCTTTGCTTATTCACTTCATGCTTTAGCAAAACGACAGTCTTGCAGTAAGAGTGAAATGTCTCCGACTGCATGTTTACGATTCACTCCTTTTGCCACAGTTCGTCTCTGGAAATGCTCTTTAAGAGATGATATTGTATTAAATTGAGGTCCACTGTACTGGGGCTGCATCATAAACTTACTGAATTCTGTGCCATGGTGACCTCTAGTGGAAGACAAGTAAAATATTATCAGTGCAGTCCCATGACTTGAAAGAAAAAGCCTAGTTAAACCTACTTCCTGTTCTTAGAAACAGATGTTATGGGTAGATAAAGCGAAGCTATGTTACCATAAAGCGAAGTTTAACTTTGCTTCATATTAAAAGATGAAGTGTGTAATTTTGAAAAGTGTATGATGTTTTAAAATTAAAATAGTTCTTCTTACATCCAAGTTTAATATTAATACTATAGAATCAACTAAAAATAAGCCATATGTAAGTTGAATTCTTGTAGAGTGTTGACACTTTGATACCATGGTGCTATAATATATTGCTCTGTTTTTTATATAAAAACCCAACACATTGGCTCAACCAACGGCGTGAGTTTGGGGCAGGGCTATCTGTTTGTGAAGATGGGGGAGTGTTTGAGAAACCATTATGTTTTAATTCTGTTTGTTCATAGTAGTGGTGCAGAAGTTGTACACTTTCCCTTTAAATTCTAAACTCTTTATAACTTTGCAAGTATAGTGTTCTTTAATAAGCTAACAAAGCAACGTATTTCTGTATAACATGCCAAAAGTAAATCTACGCGTTTTTGAAGTCTGTCTGGATGACAGTTGGCAGGTACATCACTAAGCCATGTTACATTTAGTTTGTGTGATGAGATAGAAAAGAGCAATAAGTGGCACAATGTGCTAGTGTGACAAAAATGTATGCTCTGGTGTTTGTTGCTGAATGTTATCCATCTACATAATAATAATGCAGACGCACTCTGTGTTCTCCTATCAGCTCTCCTCCGATAGAGTGTCAGCAGCTCAGACCCAAATTCTGCTGTGAAGTGGTCTGCACATGCTAATGGGTCAATTATTTACATCCTGTAGTGGCCTGGTGCCATTGAAATTCAAGTGCTGCATTAGTGTGGTTGTATTTTGACATGTTTTGGGCACCATTTTCCAATGAAGTGAATGTATTAGTGATGAATTTGCTGTGAAGTAGCTGTTTGTTTCCCTGTGTTGGGTGAAGGGGAAGGGGTTTCAATGGCTTTGGGAGTCACTAACTGTTTTTACCACAAGTCATCCATCATTTTGTCAATGTTTTTAATGTTCTGCACCAAGCCACCCAGGAAATGGGTAGAGAAACAAGAGAAGAGCACAGCCAAACTTCCAGCAAATGCCAAATTTCTCACCATAAAATGTAGTAAATCTTTTTTATCTGATAATACAATGCCTATTGAGTGCCTTTAGAGGGTTCTGGTTGTGCTGGCAAAACCGGGCAGGGAAGACCGCAAAGAAAATGATAATGTAATTAACAGCCTGGATTCCTTGATCTCTGCCCTGTGACACATCACCGATATCGAGGGTCTGCTAGAGCATTTGTTGGAAGTGATGCCAGCCCTGGAATACCTGAGCCTTCTGGGAAATGAGGCCTGCTGGTCAGTATGGATAAAGACAAGGATGATTATTAGAGATACAGGTAAGAACACTGATACTGCTAATTATTTTAGATTTTTGTGGCCCAGCAAATATGAAATATCTGTAATATACTGTGGCATTGAAAATTCTGAAATTCACAATAAAATTTAAACCGAATTATATATATATATATATATATATATATTTATATATATACTGTATACATTCAACTCCAATAAATTGTATTAATACATTATACAATAATAAGTATATAACAATAATTATAATAATAATTACAACAATAATAATAATAATAAATGATTACATTAGAATAATGCTAAATAGAAGCATTTTCACTAATGGTCTTAGACATTTGGACCCTAGTGTACATTATATAATGATACAATTTTATTCCAAGGTTTTACATTTTTGGTGTCCCAAAGTGATGCGATCAGTGTTTGATTTTGCATACAGTATGTACTAATGCATTTATTTCGTTTTTTCATCATGCTGATGTTTTCCTTTCTTCTGCAAAGAAATGTTTTACCCCAGCAGTGTGTAATTTGGCAACTTTCAGTAATCATTTATTTGGATGAACACAATGCCATAAATCACATTGCACAAGCAAAGACTGATACTTTCGGCTATAACCACACTGCTCTTAAAGCTACTCATCTCCCTTTTTTTTGATTTCATGTGTGAATTGTGATAACCACATATGAGTGTTTGATATCCTTCCTAACAAGATGAAACGATGCATTCATTATCAAGCCCGGGCCTATGTGAGTGAAATGCCATGCTATGTTACCACCATTTGTCAGCTTTTCAACATGAAAACTAGCGGTGGGAAGAAGGGAGGGAGAAACACATTCTTTTGTCTACTTTAGACCTAAGTGCATTTTTCTTGACACTGTGTTCAGTATGAATCATTTACCATACAGATGAACCCAAAAGGCGCCACTCTCTCGCAATGTCACCCATGCTTCACTTGGTGCTGAGGATGGCCATTCTTTTCCTGACTGACAGCAGTGTGTTTGTGATGTAATATTCATAACGTGTCACATAGTAATACATTAATTTGAGCGTAATGCAGATTTCACGTCTGACAGGTTTAGAAGAGTGCTCAGGTCATGGCAGGACTGGCCTTGGGCTATGCACTTCTCCAAGTAAACCTAAAGAGTAAAAACGCCCTGTTTTATAGCAAAGTGAAATGTTGTGCTCCTCTTTACGCTCTCTCAATTAGTCAAATGAAATTAACAAGTACATTCTGCTGTATTTTACAGCAGTCGCTGAACTCATTCATCATTGTTTACTTCAGAGCCTGGAGGAGTTTGGTTTTTTTAGCCGAAGAAGTACAGCACTACACAGTGACAGCCATCTGCAGTAAAGGATGCATGTCCTGTCTCTTAAGAATGCACTCAAGCCCATGCTGTCTACGATTGCATGTTTGCCTCTTGACATCATGACATGTGTGTGGGCTTAAAAATCAGTGTTTGCTGAAGATCACAAAGTTCAGGGCCAGTTTTGCCTGGGGTGCTTTAAACAACACTTGCAGCAGAGCTGCTCCAACCATCTGTTAGATCACCGCAAGCAATTTCACAACGATCAGGGAAACACCTGCATATTTTCAGCAAACATTCGCTGTTATTATGTTTGTTTGTAATTGAATCATAACGGGAAATAAATCATGCCAACACTAGACTGCTTCCAATCACTCTAAAGGATTTTTTTTTACTTAAAGTTATTAGTGGTGCTGTTGTTGTGACCAGAACATCATCACTACACAAAAAAAATAAAACATAAATGACCCCAACGACAAATATATTTTTGTTTATATTTTTCACATAAGACTTAAATAAAGAATATATATTATGCAATTAATCATGAAATGTAGTAAGGAAGATTCCTGAGCAATTCAAGTACCACCTGTTTTATCCAGGGGGCAGTAAGCAAAACTTCAGCTATATCCACCTTTTTCCTAACTTCTCCATGGGCGGCGCCATTACAGCCATAGATTTCCTCTCAGATGCTCCACACTTCCGATAAGTTGTTGTTGTTATCAGCTAGACTAATATTACATGTGATTGCGAGCTGCGGAGGCTCTGGATGAATATGCACTGTTTAAGGGTGTTAAAACAACTACAGGTGGCTTGAAAACTACTGTAAAATGAATGTCACAACAATAAGCCCCCACAAAAGCTGCCAATGCTGAAACATTTTGAGTCGAACCAAATGTAATAATCAGAGGTTGCATTAAACTAATTCCCTGTCACTTGCCTATTTTTTAAAACATTGACAGATAATTCCAAATGATGTCCGTCATTTTGGAAGATAACAAAGATGAAAAATATTTATACTAAGCTCCATGTTGTTTTTATTAATTATCTTTACGATGTTCATATCTCATGTTGCGCTGTGAGTGTATGTGAATAAGGTAGAGACAGAGTTGTTGTCGGAAGAGTGTGTGAAAAGGCGGCAAATGTTAATGCAGAAATAATGCAATAAAACTGAAGATTTTTAAATGGAACATATGATGACCATACACCCTCTTTTCACGGACATGTCCTCTTTTTCAAACCTTAATAAAATATTCAGTCAGATTTCTAGATTCCCTAAATATCCGGGATTTGGCTGCTTTGATATTGAAGTTATACTAAAGTATCGATACTTCCGATATTGATGTTGTATCAAAAATATCAATCCTCACACAAAATTATCGGTTCTAACATTTAAAAAAGAAAATCACTTCAAAGTGAAATAAAAAAGGATTAGTCTATATTAGCAATTATTTGTGCAGGTGCAGGATGGGAACTAATTTCTTCTTCCGCTCATCTTATCATGTATGAATGCTGAAAGACACAAGCAGACAAGCACTTCCGCCATTAAGGCTCGTTCAAACAAAAGGGATCAGTGCTTTGAAGAGGTAATGAGAGAAAATCAGAGAAACAGCCTCTGGAGTAAATGCACGCTAAAATTACAACATATCTAAAGGTGACATTTCTTATAATGTGTTTGTGGGTAATTGTTGTTAATAAATAATTAAATAAAATAGTTAATTAACCATGGTTTTACTAAAGTAATATTGTAGTAACCATTTCTCTAGTTTGGCTGAAACCATTGTTTTACTACAGTAATATTGTGTTGTAACTATGGTTTAGCTAAATATCATGGTTAAACTATGGTTACTGTAGTGAAACCATGTTTAATATTTGTAGGGGTAAACAAAACAGAAGTCTAATATTTTTCAGTTTAGGCTCACAAATGTAAAAAAAGTTAAATAAATTAATGACTCGAATTATGACTAAACATGATTTGTTAAATTACCAAGAAAATAGGTTTAATTGAAGTATCTGTATTGGTATCATTATTGACAATATTGGACTTGAAATTATTGGTATTGGATCGAAATGAAAATAAGTGGTATTGCTCATCCCTAATCTTCATGTTTTCTCTCTCTCTCTCTCTCTCTCTCTCTCTCTCTTTCTCACACACATACATGCAGCAAGCAGCGAGCGCTAGAGTTCAGTAACTTTACCATGCAAATGTTTGCCATCGAAACCTGATGTCCATACGCAAACATTAGTGAGAAAGTGATATACGTTAAGTAAACACAGACTGTTCTGCCGTTTTTGACTGTAGTGATATTGTAGTGTTTGGTAATGGAAATAAGTTGCGAAGTGGAATACTGTTGCATCCGCATTGGAAGAACACGGTAAGCATAATGGGTAATTTTCACAGCCTGTGAAAAAGGCAGATAGGCAACCCTTCAGCAGACAGTACAACACAAGTATGCATTCTTGTGTTCAAAACAAAGCTTGATGGAGGGCAAATTTGAACTTAGGGATCACAAGATGTGTTTTTCTGAGAATTAAACTATGTTTAACTTGACACAGTGACCTAAACATTTTACGTTTAAGACGCAAAGCAACCAAAGTGAGATGCTCCAAAAGTAAACGTCTGACTCAGGTGTACATTGACGGGTCCTTAGACAAGCCCATATAATAAATCTCAGACTGACTGATGAATCCAGTTGCAAAATAGATTGCTGTGAACTGTATAGGCCAATGATTGGCTTACGTTAAATAATATGCAAATAAACAATACATTGGCCACTTTTAGTAATGTCTTATCAATACTTATTTCCTCTGCCACAATAATGCAATGCATTTTTATTATCTGAATATTATATATTTTTTATAATATATATATATATATATATATATATATATATATATATATATATATATATATATATATATATATATGTGTGTGTGTGTGTGTGTGTGTGTGTGTGTAGGTATGTGTTTGAGCAAAATAATATATAATACATATTAATGGTTTAACTTAGGAAGAGTTCAGAAATCAATATTTGGTGAAATAACCCTGATTTTCAATAACAGCTTTCATATGTTTTGGCATGCTCTCTACCAGTCTTTCACATTGCTGTTGGGTGGCACACTCCTGGCACAAAAATTAAAGCATCTCAGTTTCTTTGATGGCTTGTGGCCATCCATCATACTCTTGATCACATACCAGAGATTTTCAATGGGGTTCAGGTCTGGAGATTGGGCTGGCCATAACAGAGTCATGATCCGGTAGTCCTCCATCCCCACCTTGATTGACCTGATTGTGTGGCATGGAGCATTGTCCTGCTGGATAAACCAATCCTCAGAGTTGGGGAACACTGTCAGAGCAGAAGTTTTATTCCAGTATAACCTTGTATGTCGCTTGATTTATGTGTTCTTCATAAAGATGTATCTTCCCGATTCCAACCTTGCTGAAGCACACCCAGATCAGCTTTAGACTCTGGCCAGTAAGCAAACAACTTACAGTCTCCCTGAACACCCTAGACACCCCATAGCAACACCCTAACAACCTTTCATAACATCCTAGCATTGTGGCTGCGAGTTTTTCACAGGCAAGCACAACTCACATATTTTTTTCCGAAAAATGTAAAAAATCTAGTTTACTAGATAATTGCTATCTAGTTGTAAATTTCAGTATTTGCATATGCACTACAAATAAAAATGTGTTCCATGTGCACCTATATACATCATCTTGTTTTATGCAAATAGAGTTTTACTCTGATGTTGTTATGTATGACCTTGTCTTGTTTTACCTTTGCCCCTTTGTTTACCATTTTGTCCCTTGTTTTACTCCTTAGTTTTCACTTTTGTCCCTTGTTTAACTCCATAGTCTCCTTGTTAGCGTTCGTGTTCTCTGTCATTGTTTTCACCTGTCCTCATTAGTTCACCATTGGTTTCTGTTTATTCCCTCGTTATCTTGTTGGTGTTCTGTTTGTTCATTGGCCCCCTTGTCCCACGTTTATGTATTTAAACCCTGTCTGTTGTTCAGTCTCTGTCTATCGTTGAACGTTGTTAGCCTGGTATGTTTTCCCTGCCCGTATTCTCAGTGTTGTGTTTATTTCCCCATTGAGGGTTTTCCTTTGTGTTTTTCTATTCCAATAAAGTAAGCCTGCGTTTAGATCCAGTCTCCTCGTCTGCCTTCTGTTCATAACAGATGTAGTAAAAAACACATCCTCACGTTTTTCTTTCAAGCTTATCTTAATAGGATCAATCTGCAATTCTGTGCCCTCTGATCTATCAGGAATAAACACGTAGCATGGGTTCGCCATCGTCCTTCATCATTGTCATCATCATCGGTTTGTTGCTGGCTTTTGCGTGAGAGCTCGGTTGGGGATCTGTCACTGCCCATATACACATCTGTTCACACCCTCCACTTAGTGTCTCTCTCTCGGTCTGTCTGTCTCACTCTCTTTCTGTCTCTCTCTCTTTCTATCTCACTCTCTGTTTGAAGTCTTGACATGCCTCTTCCTCCATTTCAGTCAGTCTGTGAAAGAATCTGTTGTCATCTGTGTATTCCTGCTATTATCTCATGTCATTTTCTCCCGCTGAATGAAAGACAGAGAGTGTGTGAAAGCGTAAAGAGATATCTGTGAAGCTACCCAAATGACAGTTTGGCACATTCTGTCAATGTGGTTTTTTGTTGTTGTTTGTTTGTTTTTTGGTATCTGTTTGTATGTTGTCCTTATTTTGAAATATTTTGAAGGTGATTACCTATTTACAAACATTGCCATGGATAATTTAACACTTTTTATAGGAAATTGTAGTTGCTTTGCAGATTTGAATTAAAAATATAAAAAAACATTTTTAATAAATAAATACAAAAATGATTTATTTATTTATTTATTTGTCTGTTTGTTTGTTTGTTTTTTTTGTTTTTTTATCTTCAAGACTTATTGACACTGGGTTGCAAATAGTTCAACATTTTGAAGTTCCAAAAACCATGATAAAAGGAAAACTACATTGAGACATTTGGTGAATATAAAGGACTGTCTCTTTATTAGACACTTCAGATGTCATCATTTACATTTCTGAAATGGAGACATGTCATATTATATAAGGGGCATTTAAGGGACATTCCCAACCAGGAGCTGGATTATATGAGGAACATTAATTTACTTTCATATAAAAAAAATAAAAAACCTGTTTGCTATTATATATATATTATTATATATTATATAATGTTAAGTATTTGTACATTATTATATAGTTATTATTAAAAAACATATTATTATATAATACAATATATGACATTATTAAATATGCTTTTACAAAGAAGTCATGACTGTAAGGTTAGTATGATGTCATTTTATCTATTGCAACAGACATTCTAATTTCCCAAAACAACATTAAACACTTCTTTTGTGGCTTGTAATTTTCATCCATGCAGGTCAAACTGTAAACGTAATTTTTTTTCATCCAATCTGTAGGTACTTTGTACTACATAAGCTGACAAATCTGAAGTTCCTGGACACCAGGAGAGTGACCCGGTCAGAGGCACTTTGATGTTACTAGAAAGACCTATGACGTACACAAGCGTTTCAGTTTAGGATAAACAGACAGTTAATATAATCAGGGATAACTGACTGTGTATCCCAGATTGGTCTTTTAAGCGCATCACTTCAGTGTGTAATTCAGTAGCAGGTTAAGTCCATTTACTTTATGTAACATCTCCGAATAACTACATAGCCTGACCCTGTAAATGATTTGTGTAACCATCCACTTTCTGTGCAGTTGACAATATGATTAAAAGTGTTGGGCACCAGAAACTAATCCATTCCTCTCCCTCTTTGGCTCCATTGTTTGTTCGTAGCAAATTGTCAGAATGTCTTAAGAAGGTTACTTGTACACAGCTCTTTGAAGACGTGCCCTTTTAATCTCGCTTGGCTGTTTAGAGGAGGGTCTTTTTAATGACCACGACCTGACCTCTTTCCGTATGCATGAACCCAGATCAAAGTGGATGGGGCCTGTCCGATCGTCTTGTATTGCGCTGCCTGACAGCGCTCTCGATCGGAGTGACAGCTCACATTCACGACAGTCACCATCGCTTAATTATCTGCCTCACACACAATTATTTCTCTCACTCTGTTTGTTTAAGAGGGAGTTGCACACAGTCCTACTCTTCAAACGCATTGGCATCTGCATGCCTTATCCTGTAGGATGCATAAATAAATGACTTTAGTAAGATTTGATTTCATGTAATTGTACAGTCTTAAAATATTTATTTTGTGGTTGAGCCAGGCCTCATTGTCAAATTATCCCCAGAGCCTTGTGCTGGATTAAGGAAGTAAACGTGGATGTAGCTTGGCAAAAGAAAGCAGTTTTATAACGGGCTGCTCATGTTAGTTAACCCCAAAGTTTAGAAAGTGCAGAGGATGAAAGAACAGAGCATTCATCACTCATAGTGAACTGGTATTTATTGTCTGTTTGCAAAATGCTGAGGTCACTTATTTGTTTCAGCATTAAAGCGACAAACAGAAAAAGCAGAGTTCATGCAATAAATAAACCTCAATCTGGCATGTTTTCAGTTTGTGGGATGCTTTGTTGGTTGAAAATAAGAAAATTAGACTTGAAAATGGAAAATAAGCAATAAGAAATGATTGTGCAACCAGTCCATGAAAATAAGTTAAGACATTTTTTTGAATTTGAGAATCATTCTAGAGATATTGATGCAGATGAATAAATGATCACATGTCAAATAAATATAAAACAATTTCAAGTGAAACATAATAACACAATGCTACAATAGAGCATCTGAGTAGAAAACATTGAGCAGTTTCAGCCCAGTGGGTATCCTGTTAAAAGTTTTAAATATCTGGAAACATGCTATATATATATATATATATATATATTAGGGCTGTGGATTTAACACTTTAATTCAGTGCTATTAATTTTATTAAACAATAACGCAATTAATCACAATGCCCCCGGACCGTAATAAGGAAGATTCCAGAGAAATGCAAGCTTGTAGTACCACCTGTTTATTCCAGAGGGCAGTAAGTAATATTTCAGCTGTATGGGCAATGCGCAGTTTATATAGTGAAGAAAACAACCATCCAGCTGACAGAACAACACAAACATGCGTTACGTTCTTGCGTTCAAAACACTTGATGGAGCTCAAATGCAAACTAAGTGATCTCAAGGTGTGTTCTAAGTATTAAACTATATTCAACTTGACACAGTGACCTAAAACATTTATGTTTATGACGCAACGCACCAGAGACACTACACAAGCATGTCTGACGCAGGTGTACATTGACGGGTCCTTAAACAAGCCCTCATAATAAATCTCAAACTGATTGACAAATTCACTTGTGAAATGGATTGCTGTGAACTGTGTGCCAATGACTGACTTATGATCAATAATATGATAGTAAACAATACATTGTATTCTAAAGCCGCTTTTTGTATTGTCTTATCAATGATTAACTCTTCTGCCGCAAGAATGTAATGCATTTTGATTATCTGAATATTTATATATATATATATATATATATATATATATATATATATATATATATATATATATATATATATATATATTCTATATATTTTAAGATATTTTGGACATTTCAGGGCTTTCTGATCATCTAAATTCTACACATTTTGAATTATTAACCCCAAGTTACATGACAACGTTATGACCACTTTAAGCAACCTTTCTATCGTTACATTACACTATATTGTGACAAATGCAATCAGAACATTACATGCATATCTATCCTAGAAAGGCTCTCCATTTTTATGTATTTTACAATTATTATTATTATTATTAAATTATAACAATTCATTTATTTTACCTTTTTGTTTTTGTGTTTGTCTCGCTTTTGATGTTAATTGTTGCAAAGATGATCACAAATTGTGGAAATAAAATTTCCAAAGTCTTAAAGTTGAAAGTAAAATGACAGGAATATCTGTGGCATCTCCACTGGGCTTGGCACTTAAACAGATTAAATAGAATCTGCTCTAATGCTTTAAGGCCTTGGTGCTCTCCACAATAACTGCCTTTGTAGGGGCCTAGTGAGAGGGAGAAAGTTGGCTGTGCTCTAATGTTCCGTTTCTATGCCTGACCCAGCTGTCATGCCAACATTACCTCAGCGTTTGTTTTGAGTTTGATGAGACATGATGTGGCAGCCATAACAAGCTCTGTGGGGCTTGTGTACTCTTTGTCTCTAATTGGATTCATCATCATGCCGATTGTCTACTGACCAATAGTGCAGGTCACCAATTAATGAGCGCCACTGACAAGCTAGCGCTGAACGCGTCTGGCAGAATATGATGACATAATTAGCTATTTGTTATTTGTGTTTGCTTTTATGCTCCATGTAGTTAGATGTCTTACATTTAAAGACATGTGTACATTAACACTGTTAAAGCAGACTATAATTAGCTCTTCCTGCTTTCCAAATTTCCCATCAAACCAGAGTCCCTTACACGACAGCTTATCGTGTACTGGTAGCGTCGTGGTAGTCTTTTTGAATGTCTCTCATGTATGCCTGCCTGTTGGTCCTTAAGCACTGTTAACCATGTCTGTTGATCTAAATTATATTATATTTATGCTCCATTTATTTACACATATTAGTGGTAAGTTACTTTATATTAGAATCTAAAAAGTTGTGAAAATTAGATACACGGATGTAGGCTTTCGTTTGAATTCATAGTTTCTTTGGAAATTGAAATCTAAGTATGATGATTAATTTGATTGCTCTGTGTTGGAATGTGTAAAGGAATCATATCGTGAGGAATCAAACTGTCATTGATCTTTTGAGATAAAAGAGCTTGATTTACTAGGGAAACATACTGTAACTTTAACAACTCAAATCTTCCATCCAAAAAGTGCATGTTTTGAAACCAAGCTGCAAAACCAACTTGTTTTGAACTTTAACAGTGTGATGTCAGATTAATGAATGGAACACATGACCTGTCCACAAAAATAATTTAGGAGAACATAAACTTGGCCTGCCCTGTCACAGAGCTTTGTAAAGAGGCTGTTATTGATATATGGAGCAGTTAAAAACAATAGAACAATGAAATTCTTAAAGGCAGAGCAGCAAATAACGATCAGAGATTGGGTGGAAAATGTTCATGAAAAACTAAATAGATAATGCTTCAAAATCTGCCTGTATTTAAATTCTTATTTTTCATTTATTTTTCATCTTGATGTCTTTTTTGTATTCAAAAGCACTATCCAGCTTGTGTTTTAAGGTGAGACTTTGATTTGTTTAGCACTATAGGGTACACTACACATGGTTTAGGCAAGGGTATACTAATTATATATTATTATTACTAATACCATTTTATTATTATTATTATCTTCATACAACATGAATAGCATAACTTTTAAACTTTTTTTTTCCTCTTCAAAAGGTCTCAAATTATACCCAATGTATAAGGCAAATAGCAGAACAGAAATGGCTCTCATCACATTGAGAGTTTTCAATTTATTGTCTCCTAAAATGATGCTGCACTTACTGAATGTGTTGAAATGTTTAGTGTCTTTGCAATTTAGCCCAAGGTGACATTTATAACAGCCTGTTGCAAATCTCTTTCTCTTCTGCATTGATTTTTTTTCTCCCACCATACACTGGTGTTCCCAAAACTATATATTAATGTAAGTGGTTGAAAATGAGCTGTCTCGCTCTTGTTGTCTGGTGTCTCTATATGGCTGATGTGTGCTGTGAGGGAGGGAGGTTGTTTTTGTGAGCTGTAGTTATGAGGACAACATGATTGGGCCTGTGTTTTATTGTATTTCTAGAGTACTAAAATAGAGTGATCTGACCAGCGGGAGAGAGAAGGAGAAAGAGAAGGAGGGGATGAACAACTATAGTGCATTCAGAAAGTATTCAGACCCCTTCATTTTTTCACATTTTGTTATGTTGCAGCCTAATGCTAAAATTCTTTATTTTAATAATTTCTCATCAATCTACGCTCCACACCCAAAAATAGATTTTTGATAACTTTTCAAATTTATGATGTAACCCTGTGAATATTTGTACTCATTTGTTTTAATTTTGATGTATTTTTTTTTATCATTGTTATAATACATGGGAATTTGCATATTGTCATGTAACGGTAGTCTGAGGTATTTCAAATGTTAACCAATGAGTTGTTCCATTTAGTTTTGGATTGTTCACTATCAGCCAATCAGAATGAGTAGGAGGGAGGAGAGAGGCACGGGAGAGTTGGAAGCTGGGGGAGAGAGAGGAGGAGCGCGCTGTTCGAGCGAGGAAGAGAGTTACTGAAAGATATGCTGTTAAAGTATATCTAGCGACAGTGTTTGCGTCCTAGATCACATTCAGTTATATTAATATATGTGTTGTGATAACGGGAACGTTTTCTTTGTGAAAAAAGACTAAATGCGTTAAGTCTGCTCTGATCATCATAGCAGCCGTCATTTTATGTTTCGCCGGAAAGGACTATAGTGTTTCTCTATTGTTTCTCGGGAGTCAAGGACCAAGAAGAGTCAAACAGCATCGGAGTATTTTCAGGCGGTTCTATGCCGAAAATAGACTTTACAACTGGTTGAAGTAGAGAGAACAACAGCTTTCGATGCGTCGAGTCGCCGGCCATTTTCTGGTGTGGGACGCATCACTTATTTCAGCGTTGGACTGGACTGTTTTCCTGTTCCTTGTGAGGAGATGAGGACTCAAGCTTCACGTAACCACTTCTCTGTGCAGTTGGAGAGTTTTGCTATAACAGAGTAACTGAGTGAGTAACCAGTGTGTCTATGCACGTTGAAAACTGCGTCATCCATTAGTGACTGACATTAAGTGCACCACCGAATTTGGGCCCCAACGAAATCCAAGCGCTTGGTTTATGAACATTTCAGCATGTAAAGTGTGAATGTGATTCAAGTTACAGTTTTGAATTCATACAGGTATGCAACTGTAACAACTGGTATTATCCACCTGAGACTGTTTTTTTCCCTTTTAGTTCATTAGAACTGTAATTTACTGACACCTTAAAAAAATTGGTTCCCTTTTATTTCTTCTAAAAAGAAGGTGATATTTTATTTCATTTTTTTTTTGTTTTGTTTTGAGGTAAAATAAATAAATCTCTATTTGTTACTCCCTTTGTATTTGTTTCATAGCCTAACTTGATTACAGTATTGTTGTAGGAAGAAAACAGCCCTTAACAAATAGTGAAGTAGCATTTTATTTGATCAAGGGTAATGTGTACACATATTTGTGAACAGTTTAAGCTTCATTTCTGGAGGCACCGTGACAAATTATAGTTTCTGTCGAAATACCAGAGAAAATCCAGCCAACTCACCATCAATCGCTGGAGCCCAGGTCTTGTTGTTTTATGCGTTTTTAACAGTAGTGTTACATTTTTGGAGGCACCGCTGGGATTTGTTGTTTCTCTGGATTTACTTTAATCTGGTTATCTGCTAGTTTGTCGTGTATTTATTTTAATTTATTTGTGTTGTAAAGCATTGTGAGACATGGATATTTCTAAGGCTGGCTGAATGGATTCATCAAGCGCAAATAAAGCCATCTTGCTGTATAATACTCAGCGATGTCCCAATAGATGTGAGGGATGAGACTATCGCAGATGTGCTTAACACAGTGAAGCTATTCGGCCGTACCAAGATTCATGGTAAACGGGAGATCCTACAGGAACTAAGTTGTTTTTGTTGCTTGAAACCAGTAATGACATTGATCCAGATACTGTACCACCAGAGATAGGGATTCCTGGTGAAGTGGGGCCATGGATGGTACATGTACCTGGAAAAATGGTGACAGATCCTTCTGTGGGAGATGCTGTTTTTCAGGATAAGTTGTTGTCCTTGTTGCAGCAGGAAGGAAAGTCACTGGAGGATGTGAAGGCTATGTTGGAGCAAGGTCAGTCCTCTGATGCAAAAGTGAATCTTGATTTGGTGAATGCTATTGATCGCCTTGTGGAAAAGTGTATCCATATGCCTAGTGATACTGTGGGTTATAGGAGATTAAGAGTATTTTCAGGTGTGAAACCAGTACCTGCTGGGGAGGAAGAGTATGACCCCTGGATGGAGCAGGCTGTTCAAATGATCAGCGAGTGGCAGTGTGCTGATTCTGTGAAAAGGCAGCGTATTGTTGAGAGTTTGCGGGGACCCGCTTCAGACATAGTCCGGTTTTTGAAGGTTAGTAATCCAACTGCCACAGCTACTGATTATTTGGTTGCTCTTGAAACAGCCTATGGAACTACTGAAAGTAATTCCGATCTTCTTGCAAAGTTCAGGAGCACTTACCAAAGGGAAAGTGAGAAGCTTTCTGATTTTCTATATAGGTTGGACAAGCTCCTTCATCGCATGCTTGTAAAAGGAGGTGTTGTAGCCGCTGATCTTGATCGCATGTGCATGGAGCAAGTGGTTAAGGGAGCTCGTACTACTGATATGGTAGCACTACGACTAAGAATGACCCACACTCTGCGTGATCCTCCTAGTTTCTCGAAATTGTTACGGGAAGTAAGGGAAGAAGAGGATTGGATCAGGGCTAGAGAGGGGGGAAAAGTAGTGGTTTCTGCTGCTTCTGTTCCACAGGCTTCTTTGGTGACTGAATTGAGCAGTATAAAGCAAGAGGTGAGTGCACTTACAACTCAGATGTCCCAGCTGTTGAAAGCAGCTGCACCTGACCCTGTTCCTGAGCATTCTTCCAAGGCAACTGGCCCTGTGTGTCAAGTGGCGGATGCAAGTGCTACAGAAGTTGCCGGCAAGAAGAGCACATCCAAGTTTACTCGGTCTGGAGTTTTCTGTTACAAGTGTGGTGAGGATGGCCACACAAAGAGAGAGTGTCGGGGAACTGAAAACCTGAGGAAAGTAAATCAAAAATTGATCAGTCAGAGCAGGTTCTCGGAAACTTCTAGGGAGCTCTGTGGAGGAACGGCACAGGACTCCTTTTCCATCCCGTTCCACCTTTTGTTCTGGAGTAGAAATCGATTGTTCTTCTGGGATTCCATCTGGCTTGATTGGTCCGACTTCTGAAGTACCAGTCCAAATTGAAGGAGTGTATGCAAAAGCTTTACTTGATAGTGGCTCTCAAGTCACCATCCTTTATCGAAGCTTTTATGATGTGTACTTAAAACATTTACCACTGTTGCCAGTGGAAAATCTTGAAATATGGGGTTTGAGTTCACACAAATACCCATACGACGGTTATCTTCCCATTAAGCTTGAATTCACTGAAAATGTGGTAGGACTACCACAAGTTGTTGATACTCTTGCACTTGTTTGCCCAGATTCTCAGCCAGAGAAAAGAATTGCCATTCTGGTGGGGACTAACACCAATATAGTGAGACGATTGTTTGAGGCTTGTAAACAGAAGCTTGGTGTTCACTTCTTGCATACCTTGTCCATACATCCTGTAGTTCGAGAAGTCTATGAGAATATTCAGAAGTCAGATGGCTCACCTGATGATTGTGAGAGGCATGGCACTGTGTGGTTTACACAACATAAACCGATTGTTGTAGGGCCTGGAGAGTCATGTCAAATTCAGGGTAAACCAAATTTTTTTTCTAAATCTACAGATGTGCATGTCCTGATAGACCAGCCGGGTGACACTAGTGTTTCAAATGAGTTGCTAGTTAGACCTGAAGTGCAGTCTGTGTCTGTGGTATTTAATCGCATCATGACTGTTACCATGAGGAACATGTCCACTAAAGATGTGCATCTGAAACGTGGCACACCAATTGCTCATCTTTATCCTGTCGATATTGTACCTCAGCCCGCATTAGCCGAAAGTCAGTTGTCCAATACGCTAACTCCTGCCTCATTTGACTTTGGGAATTCACCTATACCTGAGGACGCAAAGCAGCAGTTGTGTGAAAAATTGATGGAAAGGCGTGATGTATTTTCTTGTCACGAATGGGATGTTGGTCGTTCAAAGAGTACTAAGCATGAAATACGGCTTACTGATTCAACTCCTTTTCGTGAACGTTCTCGCTGTTTGCCTCCTGCTGATTTGCAAGACGTGCGAAACCATCTGATGGAATTGCAGAAATGTGGTATCATCTCTGAATCCAGAAGCCCTTATGCTTCTCCTATTGTGGTAGTACGTAAGAAATCAGGCAAAGTGCGAATGTGTGTTGACTACAGGACATTGAACAGACGAACTATACCTGATCAATACACAGTCCCTAGGGTTGAAGATGCACTCCATAGTTTGGCCGGGAGCAAATGGTTCAGTGTACTTGATTTGCGAAGTGGGTATTATCAGATTCCCATGGAGGAAGCTGATAAAGAAAAGACTGCGTTTATTTGCCCACTAGGATTTTATCAGTTTGAGTGCATGCCTCAGGGGATTAGTGGGGCCCCTGCAACCTTTCAGAGAGTTATGGAGAAGACAGTGGGCGACATGAATTTTCTGGAAGTGTTGGTTTATCTGGATGACTTGATTGTTTTTGGCAGAACCCTTGAAGAGCACAATCAACGTTTGCTCAAAGTTCTGGATCGGCTTACAGAGGAGGGTTTAAAGTTGTCTCTGGACAAATGCCAGTTTTGCAGGACTTCTGTGACTTACGTTGGGCACATAGTGTCACAAGATGGAATCGCCACTGATCCGTCTAAAGTGGAAGCAGTTGTGAATTGGCCCAGACCGCAGACAGTTACCCAGTTGAGATCCTTTCTGGGTTTTTGTGGCTACTATCGACGGTTTGTGAAAGGGTACTCTAGTTTGTGCAGACCCCTCAACCAGTTGCTTAAGGGTTATCCACAAAAACGCCAGGGAAAGGAGAACCTCAAGAAGCCTGCTACTGATGGGTTCTTCAGGCCCTCAGATCCATTTGGTTCTCGATGGGATGACAGTTGTGAGATGGCTTTTCAGGATCTGAAACTCCGTTTGACGCAAGCCCCGGTGTTAGCGTTTGCTGACCCTGAACTACCTTATGTGTTACACGTTGATGCCAGTATGGATGGACTGGGTGGCGTGCTCTATCAACAACATCCTGAAGGATTAGCCCAGTGGCATTCATTAGTAGAAGTCTTTCTACCTCTGAAAGGAATTACCCAGCACATAAGCTGGAATTCTTGGCTTTGAAGTGGGCGGTAGTTGACAAGCTGCACGACTATCTTTATGGAGTAACTTTCGAAGTCAGAACGGACAACAATCCCCTGACTTACATTTTGACTTCGGCTAAGTTAGACGCTACAGGTCACAGATGGCTAGCAGCTCTGTCAACTTACCAGTTCAGCTTGAAGTACAGGCGGGGATTGATAAACATCGATGCAGACTTTCTGTCGAGGCGGCCTTATGTCAGTCCTGGAGCTGAAGAAACGTGGGAGGTAGTTCCAGCTTCCGGAGTACGTACTCTCTGCCAATCTGTGGAAGCAAAGGATCAAGTGCAAGGTGCCATTGAGTCAGCTGTAGTACATCAGCAAAGTGCTTACTTACCCGAGTTGTGTTGTCCTGAGAGTGAAGTGTTTAGAGCTGCTGGAAAAGTTGTTTCCTTTACTCAGGATGAGCTGAGGGATTCGAACTTCAGTGAGTTGAGGGAGGCTCAGGGGAATGACCCTTGCCTGAGTAAAGTAAGGCTAGCAGTTAGTCAGAAGCAATTATCTGGAAGTGTTCAATTGGACCATATTGACCTCAAGGCCTTGAAAAAAAAATGGAAAAGTCTGGAAGTGGATCAAGGTTTGCTATACCGGGTGGTCGAGAGGAAAAATAATCAAAGATACAGGCAGTTTGTGCTTCCCACTGCTCTCCGAAGTTCTGTTTTGGAGTCTTTGCATGACAAAAATGGACATTTAGGTTTTGAGAAAACGTATGCTCTCGTGAGAGACCGTTTTTTCTGGCCTAGGATGAAAGAAGAAGTGGAAGCATACTGTCAAAATTGTGATCGGTGTATCATGAGGAAGACTTTGCCTCAGAGAAGTGCGCCTATGTCACATATGCACAGTTCTGGTCCTCTGGATTTAGTCTGTATTGATTTTCTAACAATTGAGCCAGACACCCGAAATGTTAGTAATGTGTTGGTCATTACCGATCATTTTACTCGGTATGCCCAGGCTTTTCCTTGCAAAGACCAGAAAGCTTTGACGGTTGCGAGAACCTTGTGGGAGAAGTATTTTGTTCACTATGGCCTGCCAAATAGAATACACTCTGATCAGGGGCGGGGATTTTGAGAGCCATTTGATCAAGGAGATGTTGGCTATGTTGGGAGTAAAGAAATCCCGCACTTCTCCATACCATCCACAAGGGGATCCACAACCAGAGAGGTTTAACAGGACACTTCTCAATATGCTTGGCACGTTGAATGCACAACAAAAATCAAGGTGGAGCCAGCATATTGCCCAGCTAGTTCATTCGTACAATTCTACCCAAAATAATGCGACCGGGTATACGCCATACTTCCTCATGTTTGGAAGAGAGCCTAAGTTACCGGTGCATGTGTGTCTCGGGGTTCGGTCTGATGAAGATTTGCCAGTTTCCTACGGGAAATATGTAGAGAGAATGAGGCAACAATTAAAGGAAGCATATGAGTTGGCAATGACTGCATCTGCACGTGCAAACCAAGAAAACAAACTGAGGTATGATAAGAAAGTGCGTCCTCAGAGTCTGAAGCCTGGAGACAGGGTGCTTATTCAGAACCTTGGGTTAAAAGGAAAGCACAAACTTGCAGATCAGTGGCATTACATGCCATATGTGGTAGAGAGTCAGTTGTCTAACTTGCCTGTCTATAAGTTGGTTCCAGTGAGTGGCAATGGGCCTAAAAAGGTTCTACATAGAAACCATATATTGCCCTTGAAATCACAAGTGAAAATGAGTTCTGAAAGTGAAAGCCCGAGCCCTTTACCCGTTCCTAAGACCAGAAAGAGACAAAGTGAGAATGAAAAGCCCATGTCTGAGCCTGTTAACCTTGTGCCGAGAGATTTTTCATCATCTGATTCAGAGTCAGAATATGATTATGAGCCCCTTATGTGCTTTGATTCTAACTCTCTGGAGATTGAACATCAGGGTCAGGACCAGCAAGATATGGGTGCTGTTGTGCCTGATGTCTGTGATTTCCCCAGAGTGGAGGAGGTGGGTCAACTGTTGGGAGACCAAGTTGAGACTTTAGATGATGGAAATGTTGACACAGAAATAGTAGGTGGTGAAGGTACAAGTGAACATCAGTTTGAACGTACCGATAACCTACCTGAGTTCATTGATCCTGTGACTTCAGTGGTAGAACCGTCTAATGTGCTTGATAATTCTCAAGTGAGGAGATCTGAGAGACAAAGAAAAACCCCTGAGAGGTTTACTTATCCTGAGTTGGGAAGACCTGTTAAAGAGAAAATGGTTGCTTGTCATTGCTGTGGGGTTGTTGGTCATGGAACTAAGTCTTTATGTTTGTGTGAACATGGTCAAACCCAACATGTTTGGTGGTGTAATTCTCAAGCGTTGTGTAATATGTGCATGAGAAATTCAAAGGTTTTTCCTTGCACAGTCCCAAGAGTGTAAACCTAGAATTACTCATTTTAATGCAGGGTTTGAGGATACTTACTTATTTTTTTTTTTCTTTCCCCCTTTGTGTGTTCCTCTTAAGTCCAGACATGGGGGCATGCTGGAATTTGGTGGGGGGAGGATGTAACCCTGTGAATATTTGTACTCATTTATTTTAATTTTGATGTATTTTTTTTTTATCATTGTTATAATACATGGGAATTTGCATATTGTCATGTAACGGTAGTCTGAGGTATTTCAAATGTTAACCAATGAGTTGTTCCATTTAGTTTTGGATTGTTCACTATCAGCCAATCAGAATGAGTAGGAGGGAGGAGAGAGGCACGGGAGAGTTGGAAGCTGGGGGGGAGAGAGAGAGGAGGAGCGCGCTGTTCGAGCGAGGAAGAGAGTTACTGAAAGATATGCTGTTAAAGTATATCTAGCGACAGTGTTTGCGTCCTAGATCACATTCAGTTATATTAATATATGTGTTGTGATAACGGGAACGTTTTCTTTGTGAAAAAAGACTAAATGCGTTAAGTCTGCTCTGATCATCATAGCAGCCGTCATTTTATGTTTCAGCGGAAAGGACTATAGTGTTTCTCTATTGTTTCTCGGGAGTCAAGGACCAAGAAGAGTCAAACAGCATCGGAGTATTTTCAGGCGGTTCTATGCCGAAAATAAACTTTACAACTGGTTGAAGTAGAGAGAACAACAGCTTTCGTGCGTCGAAGTCGCCGGCCATTTTCTGGTGTGGGACGCATCACTTATTTCAGCGTTGGACTGGACTGTTTTCCTGTTCCTTGTGAGGAGATGAGGACTCAAGCTTCACGTAACCACTTCTCTGTGCAGTTGGAGAGTTTTGCTATAACAGAGTAACTGAGTGAGTAACCAGTGTGTCTATGCACGTTGAAAACTGCGTCATCCATTAGTGACTGACATTAAGTGCACCACCGAATTTGGGCCCCAACGAAATCCAAGCGCTTGGTTTATGAACATTTCAGCATGTAAAGTGTGAATGTGATTCAAGTTACAGTTTTGAATTCATACAGGTATGCAACTGTAACAACTGGTATTATCCACCTGAGACTGTTTTTTTCCCTTTTAGTTCATTAGAACTGTAATTTACTGACACCTTAAAAAATTGGTTCCCTTTTATTTCTTCTAAAAAGAAGGTGATATTTTATTTCATTTTTTTTTTGTTTTGTTTTGAGGTAAAATAAATAAATCTCTATTTGTTACTCCCTTTGTATTTGTTTCATAGCCTAACTTGATTACAGTATTGTTGTAGGAAGAAAACAGCCCTTAACAAATAGTGAAGTAGCATTTTATTTGATCAAGGGTAATGTGTACACATATTTGTGAACAGTTTAAGCTTCATTTCTGGAGGCACCGTGACAAATTATAGTTTCTGTCGAAATACCAGAGAAAATCCAGCCAACTCACCATCAATCGCTGGAGCCCAGGTCTTGTTGTTTTATGCGTTTTTAACAGTAGTGTTACAATATAAATTTTTTTTTTCGTATTTTCTGCCATTCTTCTCTGCAGATCCTCAGCAGCTCTGTTAGGTTGGATGGGGACCATCAGTGGACAGCCATTTTCAGGTATCTCTAGACATGTTCAATTGGGTTCAAGTCTGGGCTCTGGTTGGGCCTCTCAAGGACATTCACAGAGTTGTCCCTAAGCCACTCTTGTGTTGTCTTGGCTGTGTGTTTAGGGTCATTGTCCTGTTGGAAGGTAAACCTTCAGCCCAGTCTGAGGTCCTGAGTGCTCTGAACCAGGTTTTCATTAAGGATATCTCTGTATTTTGCTGCGTTCAGCTTTCCTTCAACCCTGACTGATCCCCCAGTCCCTGCTGCTGAAAAACACCCCACAGCATGATGCTACCACCACCATGCTTCACCGTTGGGATTATATTGTGCAGGTGATGAGCGGTGCCTGGTTTCCTCCAGACATGATGTTTCGAATTGAGGCCAAACAGTTCAATCTTTATTTCATCAGACCAGGATATCTTGTTTCACTTTAGGTGCTTTTTTTATGTGTCTTACACTGAGGAGAGGCTTCAGTCTGACTACTCTGCCATAAAGCCCAGATCAGTGGAGTGTTGCATTGATGGTTGTCCTTCTGCAAGTTTCTCCCATCTCCACACATGATCTCTGGATCTCAACCAGAGTGGCCATCTGGTTCTTAGTCACCTCTGTTACCAAGGCCCTTCTCCTCTGAGTGCTCAGTTTGGATGTTCTAAACTTCTTCCATTTAAGAATTGTGGAGGCCATTGTGCTCTTGGGAACCTTCAATGCAGCCAAAAACAATTTGTAGCCTTCCCCAGATCTGTGCTTCTACACAATCCTGTCTCTGAGCTCTGCAGGCAGTTTCTTTGACCTCATGGCTTGGTTTTTGCTCTGATATGCATTTTAAGCTGTGAGACCTTATATAGACAGGTGTGTGCTATTCCAAATCATGTCCAATCAATTGAATATGCCACAGGTGAACTCCAATCAAAATTTAGAAACATCTCAAAGATGATCCAGAGAAATGGAAGTATCATAGCAAAGAGTGTGAATACTTATGTCAATGTGAGATTTCAGTTGTCTCTTTTTAATAAATTTGCAAAGATTTTTCTTTGTCAATTATGGGGTATGGAGTGTAGATTGATGTGAAAAAAATATATCTAATTTAAAGCATTTAGCATAAGGCTGTAACATATCAAAAAGTGAGTAAAATTAAGGGGCCTGAACACTTTTTGAATGCACTGTACCTGCAGTAAGCAAGGAAGTTTCCATCTCATTTCCCATAGCCACAGTTAAGAAAAGGAAATTGAAAAACTCTAAGCTATATTTTGGGGAATTTGGGGCGTGTAGGAATACTATAATGTGATATTTTTTTTTAGAGGACTCAAGAGATCATGTAATGCGATGGTGTGAAACCACATTGAGTCGCTGGGCTGCACTCCAGAAAAAAAGATGTGGTTAAATTTAGGCTGGTCCTTTTTCTTTATCTGAAGTACAGCAAAACTTTCTCAACATATTAAAATATTTTACTTTAACAGGCCATGTCTACCCAAACAAACTGACAACACAATGTGGATCATACCTTATGATAAAGTCTGGTCCATACTGCACCTTATTCTGGCTCAGAACCGCCCATAGGAAGAGATAATCTGATTGACATGTAAAGTGACCAATCACACTTTGTTTTGCTCTTAAATTTAGGGGCGGGTTTATCAGAAATGCATTATACCACAATAATAAGGCATACAAAAGTAGCTTAGAAATTATTTTGTAATTGATAACCAAATGGTTGTACAGAAAACTGCAGAAACTGGATTAGTTTCCAAAAGGAATAAGTACTTTTATTTCACAGACATAACTGAGAACATCATGATCACACAGGAAGTCGGTATGTTGATTCTGAGAGTTCCAGTAGCTACCCTAGGATCTGCCGCATTATGCAGACTAATTGACAAGTACCTTCTCCTATCAGACATTTTTGCATCTGCTCTAATGTGTTCAACTTCTCCTGTGGCACGACCTGAACAGTGCTGCATCAGCAGTGTTGAAGTCCTTGGTTCAGATCCCCCGATGAAGTAATCTGCCTTTGTATAATCAGTGATGAGCATGATTTGAAGGATGCATTTCCCCCTAACATTACATTTTGGCTCCACTGACAGTTAGGTTTGGGTTGGGGGGTTCAATTAATAAAATATGCATTCCTCTTTACTGTATTACAAACTCGCTTCACAACTGGTTTTTGGCAGCCCTCTATGGATATTTTTTCCGGATATCAATATCAATTATACCCAACAACACTCACCGTTTTGGCCTCTGGTGGCAGTGTTTGGCTTTTTGTAAGTACAGACCGATCTTAGCTTGAAAAAAGTCAACCTACTCTTTCCGATTTTACTGTGAGATCTGTCTGCTGAGAAAACAAATCTGAATATGCAATTCTACATAAATATCTAATTTACTTGCTAAATGCCTCAAACTCAAATCGAAAGAATATTTCACTGAACAGGCATCTGAAAAGGACTTTTCACTGACGATGAAGTAACTGGTTCAACTCTTCTTTCAAAATAATGTTTGGTAGCTACGTAAGGGTATAATGGTTCTGAAATGTCAGCTAGATTATGCTTGGATGACGCGTTTGACTTGATTTTTTCGCCACGATACATGATTTCTTCCACATCCTCCTCTTGGGTAATGAAAAACAGACGGCCCAACCGGAGGAGTTTCGAGTCAGCGCTGGGGTCCCATCAGTTCTAGTCACAAAGACTCGGCTCTCTGTAATCCATGTTGGCAGAGCCAGGAAAGTTATGAGGTAGATCTCCTCTGTGCTTTTTTCATACGAATCTGCCTCTTGTCAGAGAAGTTCATATCAAGACATGGAAATAAAAGAGCCAAACTAAGACCACCTCAGTGAGGCAGCTTGATGGTGATGATTATTGCATTTTTCACTCTGGAAGTTCTGTAGTAGATGAGATGGACAGAGTAGTTTTGTTGTGTTTTTTATTCTCTTTCACTCTCTCTGTCATCACTCTTGTGGCGTGTTGCCATATTCATCTCCCTGCTTGAGAATTATGGATTCCCTGAAGCATTTAAACATAAAAAACAGTAGGCTGTAGAACCGACCACCAATGTACCTTCAGTGTTTGCTGAATCATTTTATGGATAAATCTTTCCTCATAGACAGATACAAAAATATAGTTGCAATGGGAAGAGCAGTTTGGCCAAAATAAAGTGCCTGAAAAACTGTCAATTTTCTGCTAGATAAATTTGACTACATTTGTTATATGTGACTCTGGAACTTGTTATAAGTAGCTCGAGTTGGATGATTCAGTTTAGATGAACCCCCCAAATAACAGTCAGTTGTATTGCATACATTTTCCTCAACTCTGCTAATACAGCGTTAAAGGGAAAGTTCACTCAAAAATGAAAATTCTCTCATCATTTACTGACCCTCATACTATCCTCGATGTGTATTATTTTCTTTCTTCTGCTGAACTCAAACAAAATGTTTAGAAGAATATTTAATCTCTGTAGTTTCTTACAATTCAAGTGAATGGGTACCACAACTTTGAAGCATAAAAGTAATCCATACGACTCCAGTGGTTAAATCTGTATCTTCAGAAGAGATACAATAGGTGTGGGTGAGAAACAAATCAATATTTAAGTCCTTTTTTATGAGCAATCTTCACTTTCACTTTCATACTCTTTATTTGTATTAAGCGATATACATGATTTGTACATATCACCACCTACTGCACAGGGAGGAGAATTTATGGTAAAAAAATTACTTAAATTTGTACATTTGTAACTGTTTCTCACCCACACCTGTCATGTTGCTTCTAAAGATATAGATTTAACCACTGGATTCTTATGGATTACTTTTATGCTGCCATAATGTGCAATTTGGAGCTTAAAATTGTCCATTCACTTGCATTGTGAGGTCCTCCAGAGCTCAAATATTCTTTTATTCTTCTAAAAATCTTTGTTTGTGTTTCACAGAAGAAAGAAAGAAAATCATACACATCTGGGATGGCATGAGGGTGAGTAAATGATGAGATAATATAGTTTTTTTGGGTGAACTATCCCTTTAAAGCTAAAGTGTGTAATTGCTGGGCCACTAGCTTCAACCAACTGAAATGTTAAAATAGTGATTGTTTTCAAACATGCTTCCAGAAAACGTAACAAATGAAGATCTTATAGTTGTCTCTGTATATTTACTTCGGATACAAAAATGTTTGGCGTGCAGGGTGTGGCCGAGCATAAAGGGCAATAGTTCGAGAGAGAGAGAGAGAGAAAGAAAGAAAGAAAGAAAGAAAGAAAGAAAGAGAGACGGATGAAGCTGTGTGTGTTGACATGTTTGTGAGTGTCGGGATTGTGCAGAAAAGCAAACCCTTGGTTTGTGACACTAAAAAGTGGAACAATATATGTCTTATGTGTGGATGTTAACCCTGCTCCCGCTTCCTAGTTTCCACATTAGGAACGTGATCTACCACAGCATTTTAACACAGAAACAATTACACGCTTCTGCTGTAAATTAAACCAAAACACCAAACTGTGTGCTAACTCGCAGCTGTTTCCATGTGAGAGCACTTGTATATGTTTTTGTTGTTGGGATGTGTACACAGACAATAAATCTGCAATATGTTCTGATCCCAGGACACACACAAACTCAAATACACTCTGTGATTACACAAAATTGTTTGATAGTGTGTTCAACACCACTGATACTTCTTCAGTAGTAATTTTAAATTGCACAATTAACCCAAACAGTGCACAACTTCTATCTGAAATAAAATGGAGCGCATGAACCACAAACATGATTTCATTAGCTCTGTTCTAAAACATATTGAGCTGCCTACTGCCTGCATATGCAGCATCCTTACTGAAATGGAACATCATTAGTGGCTGATTTGGAATGCTCTACATAGGCAACAACTCCATGTGGCACACAAACTAGTGCTCATCAAACAAAGTGCATGGGAGACTGGACTTTCAATTGATTTCATGCTAGGTGATACTCTAATAAGCATTTTTCATACATAGCATATACAAAAACGTAAACAAATATAGGGAAAAAATATATATTTTAATGACATTGAACTATTACTTATTACCCTTTGTGGTGTTAATTGAAATAAGTCACCTCATCCACCATCTTTGTTTTTTATACATGCATTCTGGGATGGCATTCTTTAAGAAATATACATGTGATGCTGTCTTCGTCAAATCGAGGTGTCTTAAGCACAACGAAAATGCATACTTTTTAAACAGTCTTCATGTTCGGAGCATGTCTATGATGCTTTGAAATGCATTGGAAGAGACGTTTTGGAACTGAGTAATGTATTAAAAAAATTGCAATTGTTGCCATCATCAGCACTCTAATAGAAATATCTTTATGATCCCAGTACTTACTTTGTGGAAAGACCATAATTATGAGAACACATGTGTCAGAACGCAAGTGATGCTTTGGATTTCCCCTCATCTGTCCAGAGGGACAAGTGCTGGGACAGATTATTCCTTTTGGCCCTGAGTTGTCCAGCAGCGAGGTGTTTGAAACGCAGGGGGACCGAGCCGCCCAAAGTGCTCTGGCAGCTGTAGTTTTTTGGAGGTCGCTGCGAGGGCAGAGTCCACCAAAACAGCCGCAATTAGAGTAAGTGACTCATTGTGTCCACATAAATCAGATGACACTGCACATCATAAACAGACTGTAAAACTTGAAAGAACAGTTAATTGTTAGTAATAGCTGCTCTACTGATTTATGGCCTTTTACAAAGCTGAGAGATAGGGGCGGATGACCTCAATGTCACGTCACTCTTATTTCACGAGTGATAAATTGCATATTTTGGCATGAAAACAAGCAGATGTTTTTGAGGAGTTTTGTTTGAACAGCCACAATGATGTTTCCCATTTGCATTGCTTAATGGAAAGTGAGAACGGCTGAGCATTTATATTCCCATCTGTCCCCTGCGTTTGCTCAACAGCTATGAGATACGACTAAATGTAGATGTTGTAACAATGACAGCATTGAATCCCTTTAAACAACACTTCATCACAGAGCAACAACTGTGGCATATGATTGACATCAATACGGAGTATGTTTTACAAAATAACCATAGCTATTAAAAGAATGGTTTGCTCAAATATGAAAAATCTGTCCTCATTTACTCACCCTCATGTCATCCCAATCCAGTATGCTTACATCTTTAGTCCCATGGAACATAGAAGTTGAAATAGTTCATTCTGACCACGTATGTCAAGCTCCAAAATTGACAAAAAGAGCACCAAATATGTACCCTTAAAGTAGTAAATACAGTTCATGCACTATATTCCAAGTCTTCTGAAGCCATACAAGTTTGCATGAGGAACAAACAGTTGGCACAGTTGTTCTAAAGCAAAGTGAGCTGTTGTTTTCCTTTAGTTACAACACTTATTCAATTATTTTTTTGTAATTATAAAGACACAATGTCCCACAGCGCCAGTACTCATAGTTTAATTACAGTTTAACTTTTCAGTTTTCCTCTGATGATTGTAAGAAGTTGCCAGCCTAATTAAACACAGATGGCTTATTCTGAAAGACCTCAGCATGCATGCGTGTTGCAGTTCAGGATCATGCCAGCATTCTAAGATAGAGCCAGATCATTTGGGAGATTTAAAGTAGTCCTGCATCTGATTGTATCATATAATGCTAATTGTGTTATTGTGATTTATAAACATATGCAAATAAGCCAGTGCTGCTAATGTTGCAATTGTAACTCTCAATTTGTGTTTCATTAGGATGAGGAGATACTGATAGCATTTTATCATTCAGTTCATCTGTTTGTGACTTTGATTAAAAGGAAATTACAAAAGCAGTGTAAGAATTAGTCATTAGCAATGACGTTCCTATGAATTGTTTATGGGAGTTTCTTCACTTTTGACCCCACTGCAGACTTTAAAGGGGTCATGAATTGGAAAATCATACTACCATGATATCTTGACATATAAGAGTTCATAGCACTATAAAAACATAATGTAAATTTCAGAACCGAAAACTTCTTTGTTAGTTCAAAAAAAGGCTTTATTGAAACCAAGGTACCAAAATGGCTTGTTCTCTACTTCCTCCTCACTAATATGTCATAGTGAGGAATTACATCAGCACAGACCAGCCTCTGCATAAACAGATCAAGGCCTACTTTATCATCGACACTGCTTAGGCCTGCCCACTGGTCTTGCATTAGAGTAGTTGAGATTATTTTTGGAGCAACAGGAGGTGTCACAATGGCCGGAAGATGTCAAGACATTGTGCAGTGCCAGGTTGTGTGAAACTAGATCTCTTGCGTTTGCGTTAGTGGCTGATGTTTATTTTTAGTCCCGGATCAAGTCAGTAAGAATATGTTTGTTTGCTCACTTCATTTTACCGATGATTCTTTCACAAACAAGACACAGTTCGAAGCAGACTTAAATTAGACTTAAATTAAAAGTTGATGCAGTGCCAACTATATTGGACTGTGATGTGTTCAACAAACAAGTGTGAATATCAATGTTAATTGTTTTGCTTTTTATGTTACAGACTGTTAGATGTGTACTGAGTATTTGATTTGATCCTAGTGATTTTACACGCTTGTGTATTAATTTTAATGCACAGGGATCTCTAAGCAGCATATATTTTCTTGTTCTGTTGGCGTGATGGCACAATTGCCAAAGATGCACCTAAAGAGGTGTGGTGGTGGCGTAGTGGGATAATGCACACAACTGTTAATCAGAAGTGTTGTGTAGGTAAGTGAGGACCCAAAAGCGATGTAGCAAAAACAGAGTCTTTTAATGAAGTTAAGGAAAAATGTCAAAACACAGTCTTCTCCTTGAGAGGTAGCAAACAAACAACCCGCAGAGAGGGTGTAATAAACAGAACAACAAATGCTTCTTAGATAATCACAGAGCAAGTCCTTGGGCAGCAGTCAGGGTAAGTGGGGTAGCGACTACAGGCTGCGGGTCTCTCCCAAGTGCTGACCGGAGTCGAGGGTAGATAGCGGATACCAACTCTCTCGTAGCGTCAGATAACTGGGCACAAATAGTGGGGATGGTTAGCAGCGAACAGATAGTAATGACGGCGGATGCCAACAGGACAGGACTCTGGACAGAGAAAAACAGGACTGTAGTTGCGTCTAGTGAGAGAAACTCTAGTGAGAATCCGACAAAGAAAGCAGCGAGAGCAAGGAGAGAAGTAGAGAGCTAATCAGAGGAAAGAGGGAACAGGTGGGTAGAGGATTAACGAGGAAATTAGGGGCGATGAGAAACAGCTGGAAGCGGAGAGAAAGAAGAGGGGAAGTAACATATAACGATCAGCAGAGGGCGACAGAGTAGAGGGAAGGAACAGAAACGAGACAAACCATGACAAGACAAGACAAGACATAACAGTACCCCTCCCTCAACGAGTGCCTCCTGGCGCTTCCGAGGAGGAGACCTGGCAGCTACGGAGGAAATCATCGATAAGCGAACGGTCCAACACGTCCCGAGAGGGGACCCAGCTTCTCTCCTCGGGTCCGTATCCCTCCCAATCCACCAGAAATTGATGACCATGACCCCGAGCGCACATGTCCAGAATCTTGCGGACCCTGTAGATAGGAGCGCCTTCAACGCGAACGGGGAGGGAAGAGGGACGAGTGGGAGCGCGAAGAGCGGGCTTAATACAGGAGACGTGGAAGACTGGGTGGACACGGCGACGATAGCGGGGAAGAAGAAGTCGCACCGCGACGGGACTAATGACCTGCGAGATACGGAACGGACCGATGAAGCGCGGGGTCAATTTACGAGAGACAGACTTAAGGGGAAGGTTGAGAGTGGAAAGCCATACCTTCTGGCCGCGACAATATCTAGGGCTCTTAGTTCTACGCTTGTTAGCAGCTCTCACAGTTTGGTCCCTATAACGGCAAAGAGCTGACCTGACACCCCTCCAGGTGCGCTCGCAGCGTTGGACAAATGCCTGAGCGGAAGGAACGTTGGAATCGGCGAGCTGAGAAGAGAACGGCGGAGGTTGGTACCCGAGGCTGCTCTGAAAAGGAGACAGACCGGTAGCAGATGAAGGGAGCGAATTATGGGCGTATTCTGCCCAGGGAAGGTGCTCGGACCAGGACGCGGGGTTACGGAACGAAAGGCTGCGCAAGATGCGACCAACAGTCTGATTGGCCCGTTCGGCTTGACCGTTAGATTGAGGGTGGAAGCCGGACGAGAGACTGACAGAAGCCCCAATAAGGCGACAAAATTCCTTCCAAAACTGAGACGTGAACTGCGGACCCCTATCCGAAACAATATCAGAGGGGAGGCCATGAATTCTGAAAACATATTCGATGATAATTTGCGCCGTCTCTTTAGCGGAGGGGAGCTTAGCGAGGGGGACAAAATGGGCCGCCTTAGAAAATCGATCGATAACAGTGAGAATGACTGTCTTGCCCGCTGATGCAGGGAGTCCAGTGATGAAATCTAAGGCGATGTGTGACCACGGTCGAGAAGGAATAGGAAGTGGTATGAGAAGTCCGGCCGGAGGAGAGTTCCCAGACTTGGTTTGCACGCAGACGGAGCAAGCCGCCACGAAACGACGCATGTCACGTTCCCGAGTGGGCCACCAAAAACGCTGGCGAATGGAAGCGAGCGTGCCCCGAACGCCGGGGTGACCAGCCAACTTGGCCGAGTGAGCCCACTGAAGAATGGCCAGGCGGGTGCGGGCGGGAACAAAGAGAAGGTGTCTAGGACAAGTGCGCGGCGAGGGAGTGAGAGCGAGCGCTTGTTTTACCTGCCTCTCAATTCCCCAGACAGTCGACCCCACGATATGTCCTGCAGGGAGAACCTTGGGGTCCGTGGCGACCTCGGAGGAATAGAGGCGTGATAAGGCATCAGGCTTGGTGTTCTTGGAGCCTGGGCGGTAGGAAATAACAAAATCAAATCGGGTGAAAAATAGAGCCCAACGAGCCTGGCGCGCATTAAGTCGTTTAGCAGAACGAATGTATTCTAGGTTCCTATGGTCAGTCCAAACGACAAAAGGAACGGTCGCCCCCTCCAACCACTGTCGCCATTCGCCTAGAGCTAGGCGGATGGCGAGCAGCTCGCGGTTACCCACATCGTAGTTACGTTCAGACGGTGACAGGCGATGAGAAAAGTACGCTCAAGGGTGGACCCTGTTTTCCGAGAGAGAGCGTTGGGAAAGGATGGCTCCCACGCCCACCTCTGACGCGTCAACCTCGACCACGAACTGTCTGGCCAAATCAGGTGTAACAAGGATGGGCGCGGATGTAAAGCGGTTCTTGAGGAGATCAAAAGCCCCCTGGGCGGAAACGGACCATCTAAAGCACGACGTGACGGACGTAAGGGCAGTCAGGGGGGCAGCCACCTGACTGAAATTACGGATGAAGCGTCGATAAAAATTGGCGAAACCGAGAAAGCGCTGCAGCTCGACGCGCGACTTAGGTATGGGCCAATCTAAAACGGCTTGGACCTTATCAGAACCCATTCTAATGCCCTCTGCAGAAATGACAGAGCCGAGAAAACTAATGGAGGCGGCATGGAAAGTGCATTTCTCAGCTTTCACGTAAAGGCGGTTCTCTAATAGGCGCTGGAGGACGCGACGAACATGCTGGACATGAATTTGGAGAGACGGAGAGAAAATCAGGATGTCGTCGAGGTAAACAAAAACAAAGATGTTCAGCATATCCCTCAGGACGTCATTAATTAGTGCTTGAAAAACAGCAAGGGCGTTAACGAGGCCGAACGGAAAAACCCGATATTCAAAGTGCCCTAACGGAGTGTTAAACGCCGTCTTCCACTCGTCCCCCTCCCTAATGCGTACGAGATGGTAAGCGTTATGCAGATCTAATTAGTAAAAAACTTAGCTCCGTGCAAGATCTCGAAAGCTGATGACATAAGAGGGAGCGGGTAACGATTCTTAACTGTTATGTCATTCAGCCCTCGGTAATCAATGCAGGGGCGCAAGGAACCGTCCTTCTTCTGAACAAAAAAACCCCCCGCCCTGGCGGGAGAGGAGGAGGGAACAATAGTACCGGCATCGAGAGCTACAGATAAATAATCCTCGAGAGCCTGACGTTCGGGAGCCGACAGCGCGTAAAGTCTTCCCCGGGGGGGAGTGGTTCCCGGACAAAGTTCGATACTACAATCATACGAACGATGCGGAGGAAGAGAAGTGGCCCGGGACCAACAGAACACCGTCCGCAGATCGTGATACTCCTCCAGCACCCCCGACAAATCACCAGGCTCATCCTGAAAAACAGAGACAGAGGACACAGGGGGAACAGCAGACATTAAACATTTCACATGACAAGAGACATTCCACGAAAGGATAGTATTCTTAGACCAATTAATAGAGGGATTATGTTGAACTAGCCAGGGATGGCCTAAAATAATGGGGGCGAAAGGGGACTGAATAATAAAAAAAGAAATGGTCTTGCTATGATTACCGGAGACAGTGAGGGTCAAAAGTAACGTCTCACGCTGAATCTTGGGGAGGGAACTACCGTCCAAGGCAAACAGGGCCGTGGACTTCCTTAAGTCCATAAGGGGGATACCATGTTCCCGAGCCCAGGTCTCGTCCATGAAACAGCCCTCTGCCCCAGAGTCAATCAAAGCCCTGCAGGTGGCAGAAGAGCCGGCCCAGCGAAGATGGACGGGAAAGGTGGTGCAAGACCTCGAAGGAGAGAACAGAGTAGTAGCGCTCACCAGTAGCTCTCCTCTTACTGGCGAGCTCTGGCTTTTACCGGGCAGGAGGTAATGAAGTGAGTGGCAGAACCGCAATAGAGGCAGATACGGTGGATGATTCTCCGCTCCTTCTCCTTAGCCGAAATGCGGATGCCCCCCAGCTGCATGGGCTCAGAAACCAAGGTGGTAGGGGAGGATGGTAGTGCTGCGGAGAGGGGTGCGAAGGAAAATGTGGACTCCTGGTCACTAACACGGCGACGACGATCGAACCGTCTCTCTATACGGATGGCGAGCTCTATCACGGAATCCATGCTGGAGGGAACCTCTCGGGAAAGAATCTCGTCCTTAACCTCCGAGCAAAGACCATCCAAAAAACGGGCGAGCAGTGCCGGCTCGTTCCAGTAACAGGAGGCTGCAAGAGTACGGAACTCAATGGAATAGTCAGTGATAGACCGCTTACCCTGACGCAAAGATGATAGGAGCCGGGATGCCTCTTCACCAAAAACAGAGCGGTCAAAAACCCGTATCATCTCCTCCTTGAAATCCTGATAACAGTTAGTACAGTCAGCCTCCGCCTCCCAGATGGTCGTTCCCCACTCTCGAGCCCGTCCAGAAAGGAGAGAAACAACGTAGGCGATACGGGCTCTGCTCTGGGAATAAGTAGTGGGCTGGAGAGAGAAAACCACGTCACACTGGGTGAGAAACGCACGGCATTCAGAGGGCTCACCGGCATAACACGGCGGGTTATTGATCCTGGGTTCCGGAGGCTCGGGGGTCCTGGAAGTGGCCGGTGACTCAGGGCGAAGAAGAAGTATCTGTCTCGAGAGTTCAGAGACCTGAGCAGCCAGGCTCTCAACGGCGTGCCGCGCCGCAGACAGCTCTGCCTCGTGTCTGCCCAACATCGCTCCCTGGAGCTCGACGGCTGACTGGAGTGAGACCGGGTTTGCTGGGTCCATCTTGGTCGGATTCTTCTGTTGTGTAGGTAAGTGAGGACCCAAAAGCGATGTAGCAAAAACAGTCTTTTAATGAAGTTAAGGAAAAATGTCAAAACACAAAGTCTTCTCCTTGAGAGGTAGCAAGCAATCAACCCGCAGAGAGGGCGTAATAAACAGAACAACAAATGCTTCTTAGATAATCACAGAGCAAGTCCTTGGGCAGCAGTCAGGGTAAGCGGGGTAGCGACTACAGGCTGTGGGTCTCTCCCAAGTGCTGACCGGAGTCGAGGGTAGATAGCGGATACCAACTCTCTCGTAGCGTCAGATAACTGGGCACAAATAGTGGGGATGGTTAGCAGCGAACAGATAGTAATGACGGCGGATGCCAACAGGACAGGACTCTGGACAGAGAAAAACAGGACTGTAGTTGCGTCTAGTGAGAGAAACTCTAGTGAGAATCCGACAAAGAAAGCAGTGAAAGCAAGGAGAGAAGTAGAGAGCTAATCAGAGGAAAGAGGGAACAGGTGGGTAGAGGATTAACGAGGAAATTAGGGGAGATGAGAAACAGCTGGAAGCGGAGAGAAAGAAGAGGGGAAGTAACATATAACGATCAGCAGAGGGCGACAGAGTAGAGGGAAGGAACAGAAACGAGACAAACCATGACAAGACAAGACAAGACATAACAAGAAGGTAGCTGGTTCGATCCCCACAGCTACCACCATTGTGTCCTTGCGCAAGGCACTCAACTCCAGGTTGCTCCGGGGGGATTGTCCCTGTAATAAGTGCACTGTAAGTCGCTTTGGATAAAAGCATCTGCCAAATGCATAAATGTAAATGTAAAGAGTATTGATATCAATGTATTTAGACAATCTCTTTCATTTTAAATGAAAACATGACTCATTGTAATGAAAAACGTATGCGTCACTACACTGAATATATTATGAAAGATGATTTAATGACAAACACCGGTAACTTTTATCCAGTATACGTTTACATGCTACACGGTAAATGTATTCTTTCACAGTTATTAATGTGATATCACCATGTTTTTACACTTTATTTGGTACTGTCATGCGTTACTCAGCATTTGTAAAACACAGAAATGTTTCACATTTGAAAATACCCCCAACTATTTAACAAGATACACCGTTGTGTTGCATCTTGGTTTAAACAACAATAAAAGTAATACTTAGTACACAAATAGAAATTACAGTGATTACTTACCACGCTGTCACACACTACAGTATCCGTTATGTTTTTGGAGGGGGTTCCTTCGGGATCAGACTCTGGCTCAAACATGTATGGATGAATTCCTCCGGTTGTCATTTTTAACCATCCAAAGTTTTCAAAACAACCACACATGCGCGTAATGGAGGGGGCGTTTACACTTATCCACATGCAAAAATGTTACCCAATCACAGCAGTGGGTGTTTACGCTGAAGTCTTCAAGAACACACGCCCCAAAAAACTGCGCATTTTTATCAGAGACACAAAAACTGGATAGAAAATGACCAATTATTCCTAAATGATGACTATTTTTAATTAAAAATCACACTAACATTATAACTGGACCTCAAGGAACATTACAAAATAAAATAAAAATCCAATTCATGACACCTTTAAGAAATTAAACTTTTCAGTGTCTATCAATGTTGAACAGTGGATATATATATACATCATTGTAGAATTATGTAATTTTATTCCCCTGAACCATCATGAACAAATGTAATTTGCACCACATATTAAATCCCCATTCTGTGGTGGAAATTACATTTTAAACATTTATGAAATTAAATGGCTGACTCCTTTGTCGTACTAAGGCTAATTTCACTGACAGCATTTTATATATCTAATATAAACACAATTAAATAATATTTTGACATTTGCATAATTTGGCAAAATTAAAGCTTGATTGGAAATGGCGCACTTCATATTTACCTTGATCAGTCACATGGCTCATCTCAAGCATGATCTTTAAAAACTAAACTAAAAAAAATAATAAAAATAATTGTTGGGTTGTTGTGGTAAAAATTATGTTATTTCACTCTTTGTTTACACTATCACAGTTTGATAGTGTACATTCCTGTTTAATATAGTTGACTAGTTTAATATAAATGTAGAATATACAGTAAATTTTATATTTTAAGACTGACAGTCTAGCTCTGGGACATGGGTAAAACAATAAAAATTATAAATACAAAACAAAAAGAGTATCAAGAAATGTAGGTGAAGTAAAACAATTGAAACAAGGAGTAAAACAATTGAAACAGGGGAAATATCAAATTATTAAATAAATATTTTTTCTCCAAAATGCAAAGGCCATAATTATTGGCACCCTTTTATTCAATATTTTTTTTCAAACTCCCTTTGCCGAGATAACTCGGGACTTCTCTTATAATCCCTAATGAGTTTGGAGAACACCTGGCAAGAGATCTGAGACCATTCCTCCATACATAATCTCCACAGATCATTCAAATTCGGACGTCCATGTTGGCGGACTCTCCTCTTCAGTTCACCCCACAAATGTTCTATGGGGTTGAGGTCAGGGGACTGGGATGGCCATGGCAGAACATTGATTTTGTGGTCAGTGAACCATTTTTGTGTTGATTTTGATGTTTATTTTTGTTCATTGTCCTGCTGGAAGATCCAACCAGGGCCCATTGTAAGCTTCCTGGCAAAGTATCTGTTGGTATTTGATAGAGTATGTGATGCCATGTATCCAAACAAGATGTCCAGGACCTCTGGAAGAAAAACAGCCCCACAACATCAAAGATCCAGCACCACAATTTAACCATGGACATTAGGTACTTCTTCATCTCTGTGTGCGCCAAACCAATCTCTGGTGTTTGATGCCAAAAAGCTCTTTTTGGTTTCATCTGACCACAGAACCCGGTCGCATCTGAAGTTATAGTAGTGTCTGGAAAACTGAAGATGCTTGAGTTTGTTGTTGGATGAGAGCAGAGCTTGTGGTGTTGTAGGGGATGTATAATTAAAAAATATTTTTTTTTTACTTTCTGACCCCAAGACCTAACTAATTTCTGTAATTCCCAAGCTTTGATCCTTGAAGATTTTTTGGCCACTTGAACCATCCTCCTCACCATGCTTGTAGACAATATAGACATACATTCTTTTCCAGGCCAATTCTTCAGCTAATTATAACTTGTTAATTATTGCCCTGATGGTGGATATGGGCATTTGCAATGCTTCGGCTATGTTCTTATAGCCACTTACCATTTTTTAAGCTCAACAACCTTTTGCCACACATCAGAACTGTATTATTTAGTCTAACCCACTGTGGTTGATTATTATAAATACCGTATATATATATATATATATATATATATATATATATATATATATATATATATATATATATATATAGTATGGCTGAACAATTTCATGTTCCTAGATGCACTAAACATTTTTTAAATATGAATGGGATCAACTTCATATACATTTTACTCATAATAATTTCTAGGGGTGCCAATAATTGTGAACAATGTGTTTTGGAGAAACATATTTATTTAATTATGAGATATTAACCCTCTTTCAACTGTTTTACATCAATTAAAGATTCGATTTTTGTGAATTTTTGGAATGAAAGATTAAAAGGATAAACAATGCAGATTTATTTTCTTAGCCTTCTTTGCTCATATTTACCAAGGGTGCCAATATTTTTGGCCACAACTGTATATATTAATGCATTGAAAGTTACTTTAACACTATTTAACAGGGTTAATTGTAAGCAGTATTTGGAGGCAGTGAAAGTGGCTGTGACAGAGATTGAGTGTCCTTCTGCCCCAGGGGACCTGGAGCTTTTCACAACCCATGTCAGTGACTCCCTTTTGGGGCCCTGGATCTCAGACCTGCGGGATAGCTGGAGCCAAAGAGGCAGCAGGAAGTCTTCTTACAAGGGCCAGTCGTACCCAAACAAGCTAGATTCCCATTCAGCTCTTTTCTCAATCCACTGCTACTATAAACAGCCATGATCACATTACACATCTCCTTCTCTTTTTCAGGAAGGTAGGAAGGTTCCCACGTGTGTATTTTTTGTTACAGCAGTTCATTCATTTTTTTCCTTATTCTTTCATTTTTTTAATAAAGAGGATTCTTCAAATAAAACGCATGAAAAAGGTCCATGTGTACAGTACATAAAAGTGTGTGTATGAGATATTGAAAAGTTCTTTGTAGCAACAATTTGACTGGCCCAACAAAAGCTATGGGAACTCTTCGCTCCGAGCAATAGTTGTTAACTTGCAGAATTTGAGGAAGATGCCAGAAGGAAAGTTGCCCTATTCAAGTTTTTGCTTACACAAGGCCTCTTTGTGGTTTTTAAAGCTTGTCAGACATGTCAGACCCGTTAAGAAACAGTATATTGTTTCCAGCACTTTGGATTCCTTTCCTTCTGACATCTGCCAGTCTATAAAAATGATAAATTCTTGCCTCATTAGCCAGCGGTGTGGGATTACAGCCTGACAACACATTAATCACTTGCCTCTGTTGCAGGCCCCACTTGCAATAGGCATTGTTAACAAAACTTTTCTAATATGTCACTCTTCTCTGACAGGCTGTAATCAATCATCCTGATTGACATATCTGATAGATTACACTATTTATGCTGTGTGTAATGAAAAATAGCATTTCCACCTACTGTCATTCGTGAGGTAATGACACCTCTGTGAAGGAACATACACGGTGCTTGGAGAAAAAATGAGAAAGAAAAGGCAAAGCAGACAAACGCTGGCATGCATTGTGAACTTTAAGCAGACGATGTTCTGTTCCTTGGTGGGTGTCTTTTTTTCAACAGCTGCATTGTTTGGTAGGCTTCAACAACAACACCACCACCATTGTGATCTGGGCTGCTATAACCACAGCTCATGTTCTGGCAGGGAAAAGTCGACTTTGTCTACCTGAGGATCAGGTTTCTACAGCCTCAATGTGGAGGTGAAGCTTTTCTGGGGTTTTTTGTTCATCCTGTTATTTTGGTGGTGGGGGGAGAGAGCAACAGTACAAGAGAGATGAATTTGTGGCCTGAAACGTAATGATTCAGTGATTTATAATGTACCTCGTATGTAAATTTTTCATATATTGTCAAAATTACTGGCAATTTGCACTTTCTCATATTCCATTCGCCGTTGTGTTCTAATAGCAGCTAATGCATATTCTGGGTTTAGTTTATAATCTGGTTTACTTCATTGCTTGTGCATTTTCACAGAGTCTCCACATATTCTCGCTGAAGGGGCTGCTGGGAGGTGTGCCGCTTCAAAAAGATGCAGCGGATGAGAAAGAGGAATAGTCCATCATGCACCTGACAGCTCGCGAATTTGGCACTTTTCTTGTGAGACAGTGAGCTGTCAGGAAATTAGTTAACTGTAGCATATTGTGGAGAGGCAGGTAATTTAGCCTCATTGATGGCATCACATAATGGCTCGCAGGAGTCAGCTTCCTGACCTGCCAGTTCTTTGTGTATAATGCAGAATTTAGTGGCATGCTCAATGCATTCTGTCAGCTGCAGGATTGGATTCTCAGCCCACTCTATCTCAGCCTGCAACATATTGGTCAATTATTTCTGAGGCTGTCAATGCTAGGAGCCTCTGTTATTTAGTGTGTGTTAACTTTGCATCATTAAGACACCACACGACAGCGGGAGACACACATGAGCATAATTTATTTGGATACAGGCACTGATAACCTTCATATTGTTCGACCTCCTGTTATGTTAAGGAGCAATGGGGAAGAAAATAATCTGCTGTCTGCAGGATCGCATTCAGATTTTTAAATTATTTTAATCTAGCAGTAAAGTTCAGTGCTCTAAACATGAACACCTATTTGTGTTTTTGTTTTTGCCATTGGACAGCTCACATTTCCCCATCTCCAGTTAGCACACTTGTCATCCAAGCATGGTTATATCCAGATATAGAAGAGCTTTATGAGATCTCCACAAGAATATAGATGCTCAAAATACCATAAAATAATCAATCACTCTCTACATTAAATGCATTTCAGCCCTGTCTATGACGTAATTGCATTAGTCAATTAATATTTCTCTATTTATGAGACAAGCAATCAAATAAATCCTACTACTGGTTTGACAATGTTGACTTTTATTTAAGATGAGTTTAATGGCTACTAACAAGCCCTGCAGTAAATAAACAGGCTGTGTGGGTGGTGGAGAACTGCAGTACAAGGAGCCTTGGGCTGCTGAGACAGAATGAGTGTGTGAAAGTTAAATGGGTCCATAAAAGCAGTAATTCAAGCATTTCGATGGAGAAGATTAATGACAAATGCAGTGAATAATGCTAAAGTCTCTTTAAGGCAAGTCAGTTCACTCGGTTGCCATCTTGGTGACGCCTACAGGCAGCTGTTTTTCATGCAGGTAACAAGCAGAAAAGTACAGCTCTGCCACGCAAAGGCAAAATACAGTAACTAAATATTTTCAAATTGGGTCTCTAAGGCCAGAAAAATAATTTACACAAGCATGTATAATCAGATGCGAGTGCTTGGCAAACGCATTACCATCGCACTGTTCAGTTGAGCATGCTTAATGTCCGTTCTTGCACTACTATGGCGATAATAAGCCTCAGCACTCATGTGGGCGATAGAGTTACGTACAATAGGCTGTGCCAACTGTTAAAGTGGTTGTGTTATTATTCAGTTTAGTTGCTATAAATATATTGGCTTTACCTTACTCAGCAATATTCATTTCAAACCTTTGCTCCAACATTCCAATAGTTGACGTAGAAGTAGACAGTTAACATTAATGTCTGCGTTAGCACCCCTTGTGGCAACGTTGAGAATGCAACGTGTATATGCGTTGTGTTATAATTGCGATCTAACGAATTTTGGAATGCAACAACGCACAAAATCATGTTGGCGTAACTAGCATCTGCTTTCATGCTCTTACATAGAGTTTGTTTCAGCCTTTAGACAATTATCTGTCCTTTGGCAGACAGGGTTTGGCTCAACTATGCTCAGATTCAGAGAAAACAGAGTATGAATAGTGCAGTAACTTACAGTAACTTAAACCTTTAAAGTAACTTTGAAGCCACTTTTCTGTTTCAGTTTTCAGTGTTGTTACTGCATTTACCTTTGTAAGGCATATCTCCTATGAATGGGCAATGACTGAAGTCTCCAAAAATATTTGACAAGATTGTTCCAATAATAATATATTCAAATTACTTATATTCTGATAACAATTTAACTTATTTATCTCAACGCACACACACACAAAATATGCAGGCTGATTCAGCTAATGAGCATGTGCATTCTTTAAAAAAACAAACTGACTATGCCAATATTAAAAGGATGATTGGAACTTGTAACTAAAAGGTGGGAATTCAGTTCCAACAGCCAACATAGTTAGTGTCCTCCTACAGCCTCAACAGAATACTGTCTATGATATATCAGTACAAGGACCTCAATGTCATTTGTATTAGACAGGACTGCAGAAACATTGCTTCCCTTCTGTTTTCCCTCCATTTTCCATCTTTCATCATCACATATAGATACAGTGCATCCGGAAAGTATTGAAAGCGCTTCACTTTTTCCACATTTTGTTATGTTACAGCCTTATTCCACAATTTATTAAATTCATTATTTTCCTCAAAATTCTACAAACAATTCCCCATAATGACAATGTGAAAGAAGTTTGTTTGAAAATGTTACAAATGTATTAAAAAAAAGTTTTTTTAAATCACATGAATATAAGTATTCACAGCCATTGCTCAATACTTTGTTGAAGCACCTTTGGCACCAATTACAGCCTCAAGTAGTTTTGTGTATGATGCTAAAAGCTTGGCACACCTATTTTTGGGCAGTTTATCCCAATCTTCTTTGCAGGACCTCTCAAGCTCCATCAGGATGGATGGGGAGCGTCAGTGCACAGCCATTTTCAGACCTCTCCAGAGATGTTCAATCGGATTCAAGTCTGGGCTCTGGTTGGGCCACTCAAGGACATTCACAGAGTTATCCCGTAGCCAATCCTTTGTTATCTTGGCTGTGTGCTTAGGGTCGTTGTCCTGTTGGAAGATGAACCTTCGCTCCAGTCTGAGGTCCAGAGCTCTCTGGAGCAGGTTTTCATCAAGGATGTCTCTGTACATTGCTGCATTCATCTTTCCCTCGATCCTGACTAGTCTCCCAGTTCCTGCCACTGAAAAACACCCCCACAGCATGATGCTGCCACCACCATGCTTCGCTGTAGGGATGGTATTGGCCAGGTGATGAGCGGTGCCTGGTTTCTTCTAGACATGACGCTTGCCATTCAGGCCAATGAACTCAATCTTTGTTTCATCTGACCAGAGACTTTTGTTTCTCATGGTCTGAGAGTCCTTCAGGTGAATTTTGGCAAACTCCAGATGGTCTGTCATGTGCCTTTTACTGAGGAGTGGCTTCCATCTAGCCACTCAGGCCTGATTGGTGGATTGCTGCAGAGATGGTTGTTCTTCTGAAAGGTTCTCCTCTCTCCTCAGAGAAATGCTGGAGCTCTGTCAAAGTGACCATCGAGGTTCTTGGTCACCTCCCTGACTAAGGCCCTTCTCCCCTGATCACTCAGTTTGGCAGGGCAGCCAGCTCTAGGAATAGTCCTAGTGGTTCCAAACTTTTTCCATTTACGGATGATGGATTCCACTGTGCTCATTGGGACCTCATTTTTCTGTACCCTTCCCCAGATCTGTGCCTCAATACAGTCCTGTCTCTGAGGTCTACAGACAATTCCTTGGACTTCATGGTCTGGTTTGTCAACTGGTTTGTTAACTTGTTAACTGTGAGACCTTACATAGACAGGTGTGAGCCTTTCCAAATCATGTCCAATCAACTGAATTTACCACAGGTGGACTCCAATCAAGTTGTAGAAATATCTCAAGGATGATCAGTGCACCTGAGCTCAATTTTGAGTGTCATGGCAAAGGCAGTGAATACTTATGTACATGTGATTTTTAGTTTATTTTATTTTTTTATAAATTTGCAAAGATTTCAAACATACTTCTTTCATGTTGTCATTATGGGGAATTGTTTGTAGAATTTTGAGGAAAATTGTGAATTTAATAAATTTTGATATAAGGCTGTAACATAACAAAATGTGGAAAAAGTGAAGCGCTGTGAATACTTTCCGGATGCACTGTATATAATTCATGTCACCAAGGGCAAATGAGAGGTCAGCCAGGGTAAACCAGTCACAATAGGAACTGCACACATAAGCACGGAGTGAATTGATGCAAGGGTGAGGTTTCAAATATGCTCTGTTTGAGCACAAACAGCATGAGATTAACTAGACAAATGCACTGCATTAAACCTTTATCTTCTCACCGACTCTAAGTTGGAGCTGGCAAGCCATTAAAATACTGGTTTAATGCTTAACATACTGATCTAATTACACTACTGATTGTATGAAAGAAGTTTGATCTCTTTGAATCAGTTGAGAATTGGTGAAGAACTGTTATATGTAACTGTGACTCTGTTCCAAAAAAATGGAGGTGTCTCACTGTGTAATGCCTAGTTAGGCATTCTAAGGGAGCCTCTGTTTGGGGATTCTTTGTTTTTACAATCGGAGAATCCCGAGAGGTTTGTCGTATTGAATGATCCATTGAATTTTTCTTGTTCATTGTATCAACAAACTTTAAGGTTCACGCTATTCCCACACACACGCTAGAGCAGCCGGAGCTTGTTTTCTCTGTGTACTAATATGACATCAACACGCATGGGCAAATGGTGTATGTATGCAATTTCACACAAAATCCATCCCGACAGCTCTAAAATATAAATCATTATTATAGGTTTATCAAAGTGTATTTGAGTAAGATTTTTGTTGCACTCCCTCATTAATAACATTTTGTTATTTTCTAACAAATAAAGTTACAGTGTAGCTTTAAGTTTTGAGGGCACTTAAATGCTAGTGCACCCCTAAAAGTTGACCAAATTTGTATCAGATATACACAAATAAATGTGCAGTCCTTCTCTTCTTAGAAAAAATTAAATCTTCTTGTATTTAGGAACATACAATTTCTTTGTCCAATAAAATTCTCTCTAATTAAAATGTTCCTCTCCCTAATATCACCAGTCGCCAACTAGCAATGCAAAGTTGCAAATCATGGTCCTTGACTGTAAGTAAACTGATGCCTATTGGCTATTTAAAAAATAATAACAAATTAATAATAATAATAATAATAATAATAAAAAAGCCATTCGATATGTGCTTGCCAAACTTCAACAGGAAATATGTCAATGCTGGAAAGCAAATCTAGCATTTCAAGCCATTTCATGGCCAAGTTCACGAGTGGCTCGATTCAAAGTTAATTAGAAATTAATTATTCCAATAGATCTTTCTGGTAACATGTTGCTAAGCTAACAACTCAATACTCTTATAAGCATAAAAAACACATTGCAACACACAGAAATGCACTTTTTGTGATTGTAAACACCAGCACAGGTGAGTATGTTTGGGAGTGTGAGGGTTAATTGTGTTAATTATTCACTGTGCATTCCTAATTCAGCAGCTCTCCACTCTGCTGAATGGGCAGAGGAGCCTGTGAGATGGAGGCCCATTCTCCTCATTCACATTGTGAAAGGAGAGAGTCTCTGAGCTGTCACAGCACAGGCCTCCCGCAAGCCCTGTGTGCCTCTAGGGTCACACAAGGGTCAGCAGGTTCAAGTGATACTCACGCAACATTCATCTCTTACTAAGAAGTGACAGAGAAAGACAAGGGAGAGAGAAGAAGAAAGAGAGTCCTTTAAAAACATCAAAACCTTAGTATTAAACTTCGGTGAGTTACTTGTCTGGCATCATTTGTGCTATCAACATAAATTATACCTCAAATGATGCAGCTTATTGGGGAAAGGTATGCAATTACTTTTTTAAGCCTTCATACTTAGGATTTTTGCCTGGCAGATGATAAAATGGGCAAAAAAAACAAAACAACTTAAGACATGGTAACACTATAAGCTTTGAGCATTTCAACAACAATCACAACAAATAATCACAAGCTTTTATTTTAAATGTAATAGTCAGTAATTGATTAGGTTGAATCTATTGAACCTATTTTTTATTACAACTGTGAAATTTGTAGTGAAGAGTTTCTTAATGTGTTTAGGCTACTGCTTTTTCATAACAAAATACTATAAAGTTTTCTTTATTTGTAATTTTATTTTGAAAGACTTACTATATTGGCCTAACCACAGTAATGAGGTTTTGGGTGGTTTTCATTGTTCTCACATTTCTACTGTCTTAAGATGACGATGACGATACTGACTGTGTTATTACATAACGTGCCCACAAATAAACACGGAACACAGTGGTCTTTGTTTACGACAGGGGTCTTTAACAGGGGTCTCAACTTTAGCTGAATATTGTACCGGCATGGTGAAATTTCAATAAAACTCTATACATCAATAAAGATTATTTCAATGGCTTTGCAATAATGCATCCTGCCTAATCTCATGAAAATTGCATGATTCTGGACAGAAGCAAGTATGTCATTTTATGATGGTTCTACTACATTTATGGCTTACGAGTCAACTTGCATGCTTTTCAGGACTTTGCGTGGCAAGTTTAATGCTCTATCAGTTGAGCTACCGCACAATCACACACGAACAAGCTTGTAAATGTATTTGTCAATGTAATGCCAATGTTAAAATGTATCGCCTTACAAGTCATGCACTATAGGTGGTGGTGTAGTGGTCTAAAGCACATAACTGTTAATCAGAAGGACACTGGTTCGAACCCCACAGCCACCACCATTGTGTCCTTGAGCAAGGCACTTAACTCCAGGTTGCTCCAGGGGGATTGTCCCTGTAATAAGGGCTTGCTTTGGATAAAAGCGTCTGCCAAATGCATAAATGTAAATGTAGATGTCATAAGATAGCAATATGTGATGAATAGGGTCAAAAGTAAGTGCTTATGCTGTTTTATAACAAATGAATTGTTGTAGTGCCTCTTACGTGTTCATTTCGCCAGGAATCTCTGCAATTCATAAAACAAGCCATATAAAAATTAATTTGCATAATTGTAGGTATAGTAACATGTTTCTACGAGACCAGATTGTACGCATCAAGACAAAGAATGTACTGTAAATACAGTTATATGGAACATATTATTATAGGCCAGGCTTATAATGCAACACTTTATTTAATTCAATATTTAATAGGGTGTCCCTGTTCCATCCACTTAGGGGCCTTGGACTAAAAACATTTTAAAAAAGTTTTTGAGAGCATATTATTATACAATTATTTTTATTTAACAATTATGAATATGATTTTAGTTTTCAAGCCAGTAAGGTACTACCTTAGCAACCACCTATTAATGACCTAGCAACCATCTAGAGCACCCTAGTGCCATTGAGGTGAGTTTTGCAGGGACAAGCACTACTTAAATTTTCTTCAGAAAATGAAAAAAGTAAGGTATTATCAATGTGAGGCAAGGCACTATATTGTGAACCAAGCACTGAGCAGTAATGAATGGCAAATAGTGCATGTTTAAAGTTTTAGTCATGTCTTGGATTTTCTTGTGTTGGTGAAGTAATAAATTAATGCTCTGACTTTTGTAACCTGAGAGGAAGATTTACTTAGTTAAATGCTGGATTCTATTCGACTCCATCTTGTTTTTAATTAACAGTATATTGCACAGGTGTTGAGGACAGTTGTGACTTCTGACATTAGTGTCTGCCTATTAATACACAGCATGTGACCTCCGGGAAGCTGGCATTCACTGTGCAGCTGACAGATTCATGGCTCTGTTGCCCTGAATAAGGTTGTCACATATTTTTAAGTGCTTGAACCAGGTCCAGAGTGCCATAAACATCAGACATTTTAATTCAGGCTGAACTGTAAGTCAGGATTTGCCATATAAACGCTGGCCCTTGAATAATACAGACAAGGCTAATAGCTAGGATTATAGCATTACTTGGACTTAGTCAACCATGATAACATCCCTCAGCAACCTTCAAGTTTCACCCTGAATAAGCCATAAATTCAAAATGATGTGAAGTCATGAGGTGAAATCACAGTAGTTGAAGAGCCCCGAAATTCTTCCTTGCTGTCAATGATTTCACTTCTGTGCATGTCAGCTATGGAGCTCACTTTATGTCTTGCAGCTTTATCGTTGGTTACTGTTTTTCATCATTGTGCTCTCGACTGCAGGTTGCAGAAGGAAGAGCTGGGTTATTGCAATGCCACTGCTTTATTAGCAGAAATGTGCAAAAGCCCTGTGCAGGTGTTGCAAGGGTGCAGATTCCTTTCCAACCGTCATTCACTTAGGCCAGATAGGGCACCAGTTGCCATCCAAATGCTGAGTGTGACGAGGAGGAGGGTGTGGCCGAGTCATGACGACGCACGCCCGGCACTGAATTGTCCTAATCAGCCGGGAGGGGGATAAAGACTAGCCGGAGGTGCCAGTTCGACAGTGAGAGAGACACACATGGCCACTGTGTGTGTGTGTGTGTGTGTGTGTGTGTGTGTGTGTGTGTGTGTGTGTGTGTGTGTGTGTGTGTGTGTGTGTGTGTGTTTGAGTTTTTGTTTATGTTTGTTTAAGTTTATTTAAAAGATTAAAATTACAATGACTGTTCTGCCGGTTCCCGCCTCCTCCTTGCCCATCCTGAACCCTGTTACACGGAGATACAAACTGATGACAACAACAAGCTATTCAACATGTGTTTTTTTCCTTTCATTGTGAATAAGAATCACAATTGTAACCCTGTGCTCAGACATGTTATATAATAATATCTGAATCACCTGATATTTGCAGGGGGGACAGTAGCCAGCCAGTGGCACAATTGTGTTTGTCTGCCAGTTGGCAGCATCAGTCAGTAGGTTTGTTTAAGGTAATGTGATAAGTAGGCTACTCCTACATTCATCACACCTCATCCAAAAGCACAAGGGGTTTGGCCCTTTTCTCAGCTGTAAAGCAAGATGCAGCCGGTGAATCAGATAGGTTTACCATATCCTGTCATAACTCATCAGAGTTCCATACAACTCATAGCCTATTGTCATCTACATTCCAGACAGCTCTCCAATGCACTGTAGACATTGAAAAAGGAATGTGTCTCTACAAAATAATTCTTATTTTTCTAGTTTAAAATCACTCAAATAAACTTTCTATATACCATGGCCTGCAAAATATATTTGGACACTTTTGGATACTTAAAGGTGAAGTTATTACTATCGGGAAGACACGCAGGCTTGAGTGAAGTTTAAGATTCCATTTATTTGATAAATGTAAAACAGAAAGTAATGTCTCTCTCTTTGGCGTAGGCCCCGTCCGGTGGTCCGAGGGAGTTATACCCGGAACTGTCATGTCCTGCCGGAGATAGGAGGCAGGGGCGAGACGCCTACCCCCGTGCGGGACAGGGCTCAACTGGTGGTGGTGGGGTGGTGGAGGTTGCCGTGTTAGCACACTGAAACAGCAATGTGATAGATTGTGAGCAGACGTATAAAGCAATGGCTTACATGTGATTGGCTAGGAATTACCCTAATGATATAACCTAAATAACCTAATGATGTGATGATGTACAGCTGCTAGTTTTCCCACTAGAACTATGCTGCGCTTCCATGTACAATGTTTGTTTGTGTTAATAGATTGTCACTTTAAGGAATATATAAAAATCATCCATTCAGACTTAAATTCTATACATTTTCTTTCAGGGGACACCCCTGAACCTCCATACAAAATGTTTTGATCTATCAAAAGGCCTCCTATGTCCCATACATATGTATGTATTCTGAATGTAAAAAATATATTCAAATATATCATTCATTCAGCTTAAAAACGAACTGTTGATCTTATTTTTTAATATTCATATCCAGTTGCCCTAAACTGATGAACTCTATTAAATATTTCAATCTTTTTGTAGAAAAGATCCCTCACCCCAACACTTTGGCTGCTCTGGGCCCCCCAATGTCCTCATCCCTGCACAGTTTTAAAGAGACTATTATGAATGTTTTGGAATTTTAACTCTGTGAAAAGTACTAATGCGGTCAACATGACGTTATTATAGCTATTTAAATAGCCATACTGACTATATATTATTAATATCATCCTGACCTTTATCCCTAGTAGAGTAACTACGTCCTTCACATTACTAACTATGGACATATTGCATTAAGTTTGAGAACAAGAAAGTGTCCAAATATTGTTTTAATTATAATGTTTTGCTTGAAATGTGTTCTTGTGCTATCTTTCTTTCAAATAAATGCAACTTTCGTTGATTTTTTTGTTATATAATGCAAAGTTATTCATATGTTTTTGAGTGTGGCATCTTTATGTGTGCAAATATTAATCGGATCACTGTATAGATGTTGAAACTGCTTTTAAAAGGTTGCAACTACTATTAATAAATTAAGCCAAGCACTAGACTAGACATTTTCTCTGATCAGAAAAAAAATTACTTTGATCAGTTTGCAGTGCTGTTTTTGGGGCAATCCTGGATGTCATTCATGTCAAGATGGCTGACACCTGTCTGGTCTATGGGGCTGGTCTAAGCTCTCTGTATGTCTGTCAGGCACTTGAGAGACTGTTTGTTTTCAAGCTGCAGTTGCGCCAAACGCCTTGACCAGCCTTTGTACTCATCATGGCAGACATGACAAGCCTCCTTCTCTTTGGTGTTGAGAGTTGAGTATGCTCTGTAGCCCAGTGGGGGAACCATATCAAAATGGCAGCTGCCTTTTTTCATCCAGTTTCTCTTGAACTGCACATATAGGGAAGATCAATATTGTCTGTGCTAATATGCGATGAGTGATTCTCTGGTAAGTTCAGCGAGTACTACTTACCATCCACCTTCACTATATACAACTTTGCTACATCCATTTTTGTGTAGCATGACAAACATTGCACTTAATTTGTAGAAGATTGCTCAAACATTCATCCACTAGCTGAATAGGACTTATTGAAGGTGAAGAGCGTAGTTTTTGTAATGTTAAAATAATGTGTGTAGTCCTATTTTTTGAATATTTTACTCTAATTTGGTCAATTTAATTTTGAGTTTTTACATGATTTAGCTTTACTTAGTCACTTACTGGACAATGTGCACTGCTTATGTCAAGAACCAACCTGACCTCTCTATTAGTCATTGTTATTCCATTCATTGAGTGTCTATGTACTAACCTCTGAATTCTTTGATTAGACATAAAATCTCTTGAACACTGATGTATCTATGTCAAGACAGAGGCTGGCAAGCTTGCTGACAGTATTGCATTTTGAAGGCATCTGCTTGGCTGTCTTGTGAAAGGAGATATAGTGATGGTTTCATATTCTAACTCAAGATTAATGCATTTTTTTACAGCCTACTGGGAGCTGCAATTGTACATGTCACTATAACATAATATCTGAGCTCTAAAGACATGACTATTCATTTTAATGGCTCTTTCAACTCACAATTGAACATTACAATGCATACTACACGTCTCATGGCTAACCCGTCACTCACCATGATGTCAAATCATCATAATGCATGCTTCCAAGGAAGTTCATGCTCAGCAAGGGATTGCACATTTTTTAGCTTTATTTAAAGTATACATGAAACACAGTGCAAACCCCATTTTACTTCTGTAATCTGATGCATTTCCAGAAACAGGATAGTCAGCGAGAACAATTGTTGGGCGGCACTTTATTTTTAATCCATTAAGAATTTTTTGAATTGTGAAAAGTTGATGTTACATACCAGAATTGATCAAGGTCATTGGACATGAGAGATTGAAAAGTTTAAGAGGGATTTGTGACATTACCTGCAAAGCAAAGTCATTTCAGAGGTGGAGCACATTATTACTTTTAGATTGAAGATTACGAAGACAAACATATTTTCTTTGGAATAGCATGAACTGTTGAATTATGTACATTAGGACCACAAATGAGAATTAAGAAAGTAAATATAGTTAATTTTGATTTCATGTTAACTTTCTGTGCCACAGAAGACTGGTAATGATAGTTTCTGAGTCTCACTAGACCAGAGTTTTCTTTTACTATTAATTATAGTTGTATGTCTTATGTACTGTATTTAACAGCAAAGCTTCTGGCATGTTATATTATGATGATCATCACGTGAATGTTATTTACTCAAACAATTTTTTGCATGAATTGTCATGATGCCGAGTACTGACTTGTCAATCCACAGTTAGGATAAACAGGTTTAGCAAAGATATTTGTAACAGATCACATTGCAGAAAGAAAGCCAAAATTCTGCCAGAGAGATTTATTTAATGAATACATCCCACCCATCTTCCCAGTACGGTATTTTGTAAAATTCTGTAAACCCCAGGTTTGCCTGTTCACTGACCTGATAAGCCTTGCCTTTTTGAACAATATTGTTTATCTTCAAATAAACAAATCTTTAACTGAATAATAGGCTTAGACCTGCTTACACAAAATCTCTCACTCAGAAAAAATACTCTGTGTTATTTTTCTTTGAGTTATTGTTGGGTGAATGGGGGCCATCACTGGCCGGTACAAATATTTTCAGTTAGATAATCCACTAATGTTTCGCTTTGCACTTTGCCCAAACACACGGTGCTTTTTAAGGCCAGCCGCACATGACCAGGATGCTTTGTGCGAGCAGAGTTTGATTAAACAGAGCCGGTAATGGCCCTTAGCTCATGACTTGTGCTTTTCATCATTTATTTTGACATTCTGTGGCTGTTTGCCCTTGCGTAGTTGTCTCGTTAACCCACATTAACGAATGAAAATAGGATTTATTTATGCAATGAGAAATCGTGATAATATTAAAAATATTGCAGACTCCAAGTGTCCAAGCATTTATAAAATTATTACTACATAAAAATAATAAGAACACTTTTTTCAGTGAAAACATTATTTAAATAAGACATTTATTTTTTATTTTTTAGCAATAATGTTGATGACCAGGAGAAAAAAAAACTCAAACATTATTCGTTTTGACATGATTTTAGTGTGAAAACCCAGGTATTTACCACTGTTACCATGTTCACCTGATTACAGGGTCTACGCTGTGACATTGTCATGAGTTATATTGGATATAACTTTACACTGATAAGAGTGGAAAGCAATTTTATCACACTGCAATCACGTAACCACATATAATGTCTTGTGGCTATACTTTCTGAACAGTGTTTATTTCAATGTTTGACTGGCCCCATTCACTTCATTGCAAGTGCTGTTGTCAGTGTTTTGCTTTGTGTTGTGTTTGGCCTCTAGAGGTCCTCATGGTGTTCTCATGCCCAGCTTTCCACTTGTAATTAGTGTTATTGGGTTCACGTGTGTTTCGTTTAGCTTTGTGTATTTAAGTGACTCTGTCCCCTAGTTTCTTTGCTTAATCTTTAGTTGTTTTGAAGCCAGTTGCCTGAGTGAGTGTTTTCTAAACTGATTAACCCTGCTCTTGGATTATACCTTTCTCTGTTTTATTTTTTGTGGACTTTCCCCTCTGGAGTTTTAATGTTTAAAGATCTTTGGTATGTTTGTATATTTTGTGGAATGCCCTTTTTGACTGGTTTTGGCTTTTTGGAGAATTATCTTTTGCTGTTTTTTGCTCCAGCCGTGGACTTTTTGCCTGAACTTTTTATTAAAAAATGTTCTCCATCTCAACTTCTACGTTCATCTTACTGTTGGGTTCACCAACTGTCTGACTCTCAGACCTGAGTTTGAGTCCTGGCTCTGACAGAAACACAAAACAAAACATGCACCCAGAGATGCCCAGCATGCAAGAGCTGTTCACTGTTTACGGGAGACCCCATTGCTTGTTGTGGGTTCCTCACTCAGTGTTCCCTCATCTTCGAGCTACAGCCATCATCCTTCTCTTCAGACAGGGCCAAGATTGCATGTGTCATCACTCTACTTTCTGGTAAGGCCCTCTCCTGGGCAACAGCTGTATGGAAGTCCTAGACCCCTTTCTGCTCAAGTTATTCTTCATTTAAAGAGGAATTCAAGCAGGTCTTTGATCATCCCATCAGTGGACAAGAGGCATCTAAATGACTGCTGTCCCTCCAGCAGGGTAGTCGCAGTTCTGCAGAGTATGCCATTGCAGCAGGGAGTGGCTGGAACAATGAGTCTCTCATGGTGTGTTTTCAGAATGGCCTTTCCGAGGCGTTCTAAGATGAACTTGCAACACGAGAGCCTTTCTGTGATCTTGAGACCCTCATTGACCAGGCGGCCTGGATAATCATCTGAGGGAAAGGAACTTGAGTTGCCAGTTTATTTTTACACCTCCTGTCAGTTCAGTTCCCACAGAGAAGCCACCACTGTCCCCAGGATTTCCAGAACCTATGCAGTTGTGTGGCAGTCGGATCTCCCCATCAGAACGTGACCGCCGCATGGAGCAGTGGTGTTACCTACACTGTGGACTGCCTGGACATTTCCCTTCTGCCTGCCCGGAGCTCTTGGGAAATGCTTGGTCCCGTTCAGGCAAGGAAGTACTTGCTCGCATTAACCCACCTTCCAACTCTGGATTGTTTCTCCCCATCACTTGGGGAAATCACAAGCATCAACTCAAGGCCTTGGTGGATTTGGGTGCAGCTGGGAAATGTATGTGCTTATCTCTTGCTAGGAGTCTCCAGATACCCCTTGACTCACTCGCTACCACTCTGACTGTTACTTCACTGGATGGAAGACCCCTGGGTTCTGGGAAGGAAACCATTCAAACCTCTCTCCTTCACCTCTCCATTCGCCAATACCAGGAGTTCCCTGTTATCCTTGGTCACCCCTGGCTGGTCGGCACAATCCTCAATTGGAGTCTCACTTGTCATGTTACCTGTTTGATCCTGATTTATCCTGACCCTGTACTCGAGTCTCAAGAATCCCTAGACCTATCTCAAGTCCCCACTCAGTACCACTACCTCAGGTCAGTCTTCAGTAAAAAGAAGGCCACCTCGTTATCACCACAATGCCCTTATGACTGCACAATTTAACTGCTTCCAGGTACTTGTCCTCCCACAGGCCGCATCTTCTCCTTGTCTTCATCCGAACATGCAGCCATGTACAGTTACATTGAGTTGGCCCTCGTGGCAGGGATCATTTGTCAGTCCACTTCTCCTGATGGTGCTGTTTTTTTTCTTTGTGGGTAAAAAGGATGGGGGCCTTCGACCCAGCATAGATTACCATGGCCTCAACAAGATCTTTATCCAGAATCATTACCCTTTGCCCCTCATGGCCACAGCTTTTGAGTTAATGCAGGGAGCTTCCATTTTCACCAAACTAGACTTGCTCAAACGCTTACCATCTTGTGTGCATTAGACAAGGGGATGAGTGGAAGACTGCCTTTAACACTCCCACAGGACACTATGAGTACCTAGTTATGCCCTTCGGCCTCACCAATGCTCCTTCAGTCTTCCAGGCTCTGATAAATTATTTTTTCAAATTCCCTCAATGAGCACGTGGAGCATGTCAGGAAGGTTAATCACCTTTATGTCAAACCCGAGAAGTGTGAATTCCATGTGACCAAAGTACAGTTCCTGGGATTCATCATTATGCCTGGCCATATTCAAATGGATCCCCAGAAGGTTCAAGCAGTCACAGACTGGCCCATCCCCTCATCTGTGAAGGAGGTGCAGCGATTTTTTTAGTTTCGCCAACTTCTACCACAAATTCATTTTGAACTTCAGCTCTGTGGTGGCTTCCCTATCTGCTCTCTCTAAAGAGAATAATGTTGGGTCCATAAGCGGAGTCGTCCTTCAAGGAACTCAAACACATCTTTACTTCAGCACCAATTATTACTCTCCCAGACCCAGCCTAACTCATCTTTGTGGTTGTTAAATTGGCACTCGAAGAGTGGAGACATTGGCTTGAGGGGACCAAACAGCCATTTCAAGTACATAGTACCACAAAAACCTAGAGTACATTCAGCAGGCCAAGCAACTCAACCCTTGTCAGGCACGCTGGTCACTATTCTTCAACCAATTTCAGTTTATCGTATCCTTCCTCCCTGCCTCCAAAAATTCCAATCCTGATGCTCTGTATCGAGTATATGCAAACAGTGACAAAGATGATCTGGTCGCACCCATTATCCCGAGTTCCAAGATAGTCGCCCCTGTAAGATGGGAACTTGAAAATTCAGTAAGGCAAGCCCAGGCCCGGGAACCAGACCCAGAAGGGGAGTCAGTCAACCACTTGTTTGTCCCAATAGCTGTTCGCTTCCAGGTTCTCCAGTGGGGTCACTCCTCTCGTCTGACCTGCCATCCAGGCACTTCTCGCACCCTTGAATTCCTCCAGATTTGGTTTTGGTGGCCGACCATAAAGGAGGATACCAAAACATTTGTAAGCGCCTGTCCCATATGCAACCAGGTGAAGGTTTCTCATCGCTCTCCTCAGGGTTTGCTTCAGCCACTCTCTATACCTCGAAGACCCTGGTCAAACCTCTCCATGGATTTCATTATGGGACTTCCGCCATATCAAGGTAACACCAACATTATGGTCATTGTTGACAGATTTTCTAAGGCTGGCAGATTCATTCCCTTGCCCAAATTACCCACTGCTAAAGAGACTGCAAAGTTGATCATTAACCATTTTTTTTTTGTTTTTGGTATGCCTCAGGACATTGTTTCTGATCGAGGCCCTCAGTTCTCCTCTCGACTCTGGCAGGCATTCTGCCAACTTTTGGGGGCAACAGTGAGTCTTTCATCTGGTTTCCATCCTGAGTCCAATGGTCAAACGGAAAGTATAAACCAGGTTCTGGAGATTAATCTGAGGTGCATGGCTGATAATAACCCATCCTCAAGTCAAGTCAAGTCAACTTTATTTGTATAGCGCCTTTCACAACACACATCGTTTCAAAGCAGCTTTACAGAAGATCAGGCATTAAAAGAAGATAAAATTGTAATGTAAAAGTAAAAATAAAAATAAGTAATTAAATAATAATTGTATTAATAACCCCAGTGAGCAAGCTCAAGGTGACTGTGGCAAGGAACGCAAAACTCTATAAGATGTTGATTAATGGAGAAACATAACCTTGGGAGATACCAGACTCACTGTGGGGGCCAGTTCCCCTCTGACTAACATCATGAATATAATGTAAATATTACTTATGTATAGTTCACTGACTAACATCATGAATATAATGTAAATATTACTTATGTATAGTTCAAGTCATGGTTTAAAATTATTAAACTAAATAAGTGTTAAGGGTCAGTGTTTAACCCTCTGGGGTGGACAGAACGCACCTCCGCGTCCTGCTGGATAATTTACATAAACATTACAGCAGAAACAACTTAAAATACTCCATCATTTTGAGGCATACAGATAAGTGTAAGACATCATTAGAGACTATAAAGGGTCTACTTTTATTTGTGTACACTAACAATAACAACAAACCCTTGTGCTTTCATAAAATAAAGAAAATAAAAAGGGTGAGCTGTAAGCAGTCTCTGTGTTCACGAGCATATTTTGAAGAGTGTCTTGATCCAGCCGAGGATAAAATTTCAGACGAGTAAGTAATTTAGTTTTAATTAGTTGACATGCTATTTTATATAAACATGTACATATTTTATTGGTGGGACTGATTCCAGACTTGCCAGCCAGGATTCAGAGTATTGACATTTGAAATATGTCCTAATAAGCTAGTTTTAGTTACAATTAAATGCTGTTTTGGCTAAAGCAGATATTTAAATGATATGTTGTATGATATAAATATGATATGTAATATGATATAAAAATAATATTAATGTTTAGAATATGTTTTATCTAGTGTTTATGCTGCCTCATTATCATCAACAAAGCTTGTGCTTGCAAATTTGTGTTCAGGTTAAATGAGTCAAATGCACTTTAAATATGCCCATATTAGAAAATCACCATCTTATAATTATTTCTGAAGGATCATGTTACACTGAAGACTGCAGTAATGATGCTGAAAATTCAGCTTTGATCACAAATTGCATTTTACAATATATTCAAATAGAAAACTGTTCTTTTAAATTGTAAAAAACACACAATGTTTTTACTGTATTTTGGATCAAATAAATGCAGTCTTGGTGAGCAGAAGAGACTTCTTCTAAAACTTTTAAACGGTAGTGTAGGTCTAAAATTAAGTAAAGTCTTTATGTAAAGAAAATGTATAGTCAGATTACTTCTTTTAAATTAATTGATCATTAAGGCTCCTTGCATTCATTCTCTTTCTGTCACATTCCTCATTGATAGGCCCAGGGGTTGGTCTTTTGTCTCCTCAGGTGTAAATCACCTCAATATTCATGATAGTTCACGCCTCCTCGCATATGAGGTTTCAACACTAAAATTGTCTTTCAAAAGTTAAATTACTATATTGTTTTGTATGAATGAGTGATCAGGATGGTTTTCACATCATTTTGTAGCAAAAAACTCTAGGCTACAAGATCCAGTTCTCAAAGGTCTTGTAGACAAATGTTTAGTATGTGTTATATGGCCTTATTTCAATTACTTACATTTTTAGGTTTTTCAAAACCACGCATAAACGTTATTTTCTCCAAAATACAAACCTGTACATACATGTTGCTCACATATTATTGTAGCCCAGTTTGTGCTGAATACAGTGTTATCAGATGACATGTCAAGGCATGTCAAAACTTCTCCAGGGCCCAAAACACCCTCAGACCCCATAGATTTTGTATGAACTGTAAGATTAATGACTAATGTCTTTGAAGTCCATCCTGGATTAACTTCAGAAGTTCACATTGATACAATTGTCCTTGTTAATTGGCTGATGAAGGGTTTTGTTGGCAATTGATAGTCTGTGTATTCCATTATAAGAGTGTAGTCCATCAAGAGACGGATGCTGGCAGAGATCCGTGAGGTGCATCGCAGTTCAATCTGGCAGGTAATTTCTTTTCGGTGTGGTCCATCCTAATTCCAAGGTTCAGACAATGGCATATAAAGTATCCCATGTCTTATGGTTGTATTTGGCATCAGTTCATCCTCTGAAGTCCATCATAATAGACTGAAGTGATGTTTGGCTGGCACCGGCTGCATTTAGTCATCATCACACAGCGACATGTAACAGTTGAGTCCAACACAAAGCAGGAATGGAGCTGGATCCAGCCGGTTCTGGTGACCACAGGATAGGAGTCCCGAGGTTGAGATAGGGAAACAAATAAAATAATATAAGCATAGATGCCATTGAATTTATTGCAGTTATAGATCACAATCAATGTTTCTGGTTTCTGGTTCCGGCAGACCTAACTAAAGCAGCCTAATTGTGAGTTGAAGGATAAATTAGGTGTATGCCTGGCTAAATAGATGAGTCTTTGTCTAGAATTAAACTGAGTGAGTGTGTCTGCATCTTGAACAGTGTTAAGGAGACTATTCCATATCTTAGGAGCCAAACATAAAAAGGATCTACCTCCTTTTGTGGATTTTGATATTCTAGGATATATTAACAGGCCATAATTTTGTGATCGTAATCATTGTGATGGAATATAGCTTGATAGAAGGTCACTTAAGTACTGCGGAGCTAGACCATTCAAAACTTTGTATGTAGTTATCAGAATTTTTTAATTAATAAGAAATGTAATAGGTAGCCAATGTAGCACAACTCCATAGGGCAGAAGTGGGGAACTCGAGTTACATGACTTGACTCGAGTCTGACTTGTAAACCCGCCAACACCACTGATCTCCATCTGCGCAGTTAACGCTGCTCTCACATCACGCCAAAATGACAGATGATTTCCCAGTTATAATCTTCCCAAAATAATCTATTTTGGATTTAAAGATTTTGAATTGGACCGTGTGAATAACAAAAGTATGAAAATATTCAACGCAAAAATATCCGATACAACCACCACAACCTCAAATGTCATCAGTCATTTAAAAAACCACAAGGAAAGGTAAGTAAATCATTTCATTATCCAGTAAGATTAATATGTAAAATTACTGTTCAAATGTTTGAGGATTTTCATTAAATTTAAATGATTCACGATTAATCTCATGTTTTGTAGCGCAACAAGTTTGAAATGACTCGACATTGCCTCTAAATATGTGTTTGCCTTTTCTTAACCTTCTCAACAGTCAACAATATACCATAACCATTTGTTGGCAATATAAAAAAAATAACAGGCAGATTTGCAGTCACAACACTTTAAAATGTGACAAGTATTATAAAATATTCAGAATGACTCGTTACGATATCTAAGTGTTCTCATAGTGATTATGACTTCTGAAGACTTTAACTAAATGCAAAACATTTATGACTATTTTATATAAATGCACCTCTGAAGGGAACTGATTGACTTCAGAAAAGTTTCGATGGCATTTTCTTTTCATCTTACCTCTGTATAAAGCTTTATAATAAAGTATTGTTTATAAGCGCAGGGCTACTTGTTTGCAGGCGTTACCAGCTATATTTCTGCTGCATAAGCGCCACTTACTGTCAGAGAGTGAATTTACATTTTCGTTCAGCCTGTCTGACTTTTTTGTTAGAACAATGTGAAAATCTGACTGTAGTTTTACACAGCATAAATGCAGTGTTATACATTTTAACCGGTTAATTAAAAAATCTAAACAATTCAGATAAAACAATACTGTGCATGTTCATTAATGCAATTTACTAATATATATATATATATATATATATATATATATATATATATATATATATATATATATATATATATTACAATTCATGTTAAAAAAATGAATGTAAAGATATGTATATAAGATTTATTTCCAAATTTAACCTCTATTTGTTTTATTACTGTGGCTTGACTCGATTTGAAACTCATCAGGACTCGTCTTGCTTGAGATGAGTCACTGACTTGACTTGACTTGCTTGATTTGTCTGCACTGCACTTGAGACTTGACTTGAGACTTGATGGTTAAGACTTGAGACTTGCATGTGAATTGAACATGTGTGACTTGTGGGAAAACAACAAAGGAAGTAAAATCCAGGCTGGGGATGATGGAAACAGGACCAACTGGACCGATTGGGGGACTCAAAAATAGGACCTATATGAACCAACCAACAAACAGACCGACTGGAACACATAAGACTGTTAACACGATAAGATGAACTGGCACTGGACAACAAACACAAGGAGACTAAAATATGGAGTGAAATCAACTGGTTAACAAGATTTGGCAGGTATAACTAATAAACTAATAATGGGGAAAAAAGGAGGCGGGGTGTGACGTAAGACAGAGTGACACGAGGCAATACAGAAACAAAAAAAAGCCATGTGCTCTCACAAGACAACAAAACACCTGAATGGCATGAGCACACATCGCCAAGACAATAAGGCAATATGCAGCCATACTTTTCTATTCAGTTTGCAATTTTTAAATGCCTATTAATTTTGAGACATGTCTAAATACAACATTTAAAACCAATTTTTTTTATATAAAAATTAAATAAACATTAAAAAATAAATGTACAAAATGTATCGAAAAACAAAAACAACAGCACACACACACATACAGTAACCGAGCTGCAGACAGCTAAATATTATGTTTTTGTTAATTAAAATGACTTAATAGCTGCACTTAATGGGGCAGCTGTGGTTCAGGTGGTAGAGCGGGTCGGCTGCTAATCGCCGGGTTGGTGATTCGATTCCCGGCCCACATGACTCCACATGCCGAAGTGTCCTTGGGCAAGACACTGAACCCCAAGTTGCTCCCAATGGCAGGCCTTGCATGGCAGCTCTGCAGTCATTGGTGTGTGAATGTGAGTGTGAATGGGTGACTGGGATACATTGTAAAGCGCTTTGGTAACCTCTAAAGTTAAAAAAAAGCGCAATATAAGTGCAGACCATTTACCATTTAACAGGTGTTTCATGTCATTGCTGTTTCAATATTGTGTATTTTACAATCGCTGGAATGCTGTATTGATAAATCAGCATCCAGGACAGAAATGTTACATTTTATAATTAATGATAGTGTTGTACTGTAATTAGTGTTGTTAAGCTGTAAAATGTTTTCATTTTTTGTCACCTTAGTACTACACCACAACAGCCATGTTCAGGGCATTTTTGTTGTGTGTTTTCGTGGTGTTATGTCAACCCTTTCAGGTAGTGTTACGGCAACTCTCCCTGCAGGCCTGAACAACACGGATTTTGACCTCAGCTAATTTCCGCTGTGCATGTCACAGCGAGGCCACGGCACTGCGGGAATATGTGCACCGCCACGCTGCGTCTGTGATCTATACTCACCCACACAGTCAAAGAGGCCACAGCCACTGGTATATCCAATCTCACAGAGAGAGAGAGAGAGAGAGAGAGGAAGAGGCTGATAAGAATGAAATAACCAGGCGTATTCTCTAGCACGGTGCTGTGTAAACATCTGTGTTTTAGCTGTCATTTCCCCTGAGAGCTGTCTCATTACCTTTATCTCACAGCTCTCAGTGTTCGCATGAAATTTGATCCTGTCCTTCCTGCTGCTCTACATGAATGCCATTTTGTCATACAGGAAAACATTCTTCATGGGATGAGTCGTTTAACATTTTTTAAATGTGGCATTCACCAGTGTGGTGGACCACAGTTTAAATCAGTGCTTATTACTGTGATTTGGAGAGACTTGTCGGCTCTGCTTTGCCGTAGGTGTGAACGTGCATCCCAGCTCTTGTTTTTCTCAGCAGTGTTGTTTACACAATCATTAGTGGGCTTTGGTTTCAGCCGAAACTCAAACTGGCCTATCGTGGCACATCATCGCATATATATCCAAGTGCCTTTAAAAAAAAAAACGTGTTTTCCGCTCTGCCCTTACAGACACTGGGTGGTCCATTGGCCTTTCTGGAGAGCAGACCCCTTATTTTGTAAGATTTTTAACAGAGCACATCAGCATAGTGTATGCTTTGAAGATGGAATGGCAAAATAGTTTACTCAGTTTTGTTGAATCATTCAGCTCCGACGTGAAATCATCACTTCAGGTCAGGAATTTAACATCATGTTCAGGTTTAGGCTATAAATATATACATGGGAATCACGTGTGAAACGTGTGATACATTAAAGAGAACCTATTATGGTTTTCAAATATTAACTTTCATGTAGTGTGTTATATAGCTATTTGTGAATGTAAAAAAGTCTGCAAAGTTTCAAAAATCAAAGTGCATGACAAATGGAGTTAATGACTCCCAAAAGAAAGAACTGATTCTGAACACCTGAAACGAGTCGTTGGTAATTCCAGTCTTACTTCCTGTACTAATCTACGTAATTTGGTAACGAAAATCTGCCTCTGGTCTTCATTGGATGCTCGCGAACAGCATTGACCACCCTCAAACACTACACTGTGGTAGACCAATCACAACAGACTGGAACATCTGACCAATCAGAGCAGTGTAGGCTCTCTGAAAGGAGGAGTTTAGAATGAATGTCGTTTTTGACACTGGGGAAAAAAGGTAATGATGCAATTTAAATTATGAGCAAATTAAAGTGTTTTATGCATGTAAATCTATTGTATGAGACCTTTAAAACAATATTAGGCATGCTTAAAAAACATAATTTTACAAAGATGTTTAAAGTGTATATGATGTCTTATCTTAATGTTACACTTGACAAGCTCCAGATGTGAACAATTAACAGAGACCGCAATAAGGTTTGCACTTTAGAAATATTTCCTGCACAGATTTATTTAAAATCTCACTTTATCCTTGTTCCTCTTGGATAAACAGTCATACAAATGTTTTTTTATATTATTCGTATGAATCCATTATTCATTTTGAAGTCATTATTCGTGCCTTTCCAAATAAGGTATTTGGCTTAGGGCAAAACCCTAATGGACAGCACAACCCTGGTTCTACATATAGACAGTCAAATCAAGTGCGTGTCGCTAAAAACGCAAGCAGTTCGGCAAAGATGTACACATGTCTAACTGAATCACAGTCATGAAATCAGCCTGTAAGAAAGAATAAGGAGGCTAGCGACTACACTGACATCAACACAATTGCTGTATAATAATTTACTATTTACTTAAGATTTCTTTTATGATCCATGGCGCTGTTACAGGCAAGAAAGTATTTCTTCCTCTTGTGATGTATATTGGCTATTGACAATTCGGCTTATGGTGCATTACCGCCACCTACTGAGTTGGAGTGTGGAGTGTCACAAGAAAGTCTTTTAGTGGAGTTAAACCTCAGCTGAAGATGATGAAATTGGTGAATTTTCATTGAAAAGAGATCACACACACCTTATGTATGATTATTCCTAATCTGAGTCTACTTTAAAGGTATCTTACCCTATGGAGTTTACAGGTGAAACTCGAAAAATTAGAATATCGTGCAAAAGTTCATTAATTTCAGTAATTCAACTTAAAAGGTTAAATTAATATATTATATAGACTCATTACAAGCAAAGTAAGATATTTCAAGATTTATTTGATATAATTTTGATGATTATGGCTTACAGCTTATGAAAACCCCAAATTCAGAATCTCAGAAAATTAGAATATTACATGAAATCAATAAAAAAAAAAAATTTTAAATACAGAAATGTCGGCCCTCTGAAAAGTATAATCATGCATATGTACTCAGTACTTGGTTTGGGCCCCTTTTGCATTAAAGTACTTGTAAACTAACACGTTGTGTTTCAATTAGTTATTATGGTCTAACAAGCATAGAATGCATTTCTTCCTCTATTAATGGTATGAAATGTATATTGCGATAAACATCAATGTCAAATTATATGAAAAAAATATTTTGATAATATTTTTGACCATTTCGCCCAGCCCAAGTGTCCCACCATTTTTTATGTTAGCCTCTTTGGAGCTTGACATATTTGATATTTAGACTGATGTTGTATGGAAAGAGAGAGAAAAAAAAACATAAAAGCATACAGGTGTGGGACAATATGAGGGTGAGTAAATACCAACAGATTTTTTATTTTTGGGTGAACTGTTCCTTTAAGTCATGGCTGCCACGTATGTTTTTCCCTGTTGTTGTTGTTCTTATAAAGATTCAGCTAAATACGGATCAGCTGCTGATGTGGCTGCAGCTCTAACAGGCACTCTTGTTGCTTTCTCCATGCCCCCCCACACACACACACACACCCACCTACCTAAGAATGGGCTGTGCCTCCAGGGCCACATCACTTACCTGCTGACACACAGGACATGATTGATGAGCAGCCTCGGGCACTGGAGTCGACTTTGTCAGCTGCTCATAATTTATACATCTTATCTCTGTCAGAAGAAAAGACGGAGCATGGCGTATGGAAATGAAAACACAGGCCTTGTTTAGGCTTCCAGTATGCATGGCACACAAATCTAAAGAACGTTGATTGCTATCTGCCCTCTCCCTTATTGGCCCCCGAATGTCCCGGGACCCATGCGTCCCTGTATATTCTCTGTCTGTCTTTGCTTTCTATGTTGGATGGAACAGAGATTCTCTGCCGGCAGCGGTTGGCTCCATTTTATCCAAAACCAGCTTTGGACATGCTGGGGTGGAAGTTACCACAAAATTATGCCTCATAGGGTTTTCAGATGAAAAAGACTGCAGTAGAGAACCCTTAGAAGAGTTCCTTTCTGTGTCAATCTTTCTAAACATCAGTCATCTTAAAGAAAAAAATGGAAATTAATGGTTGCTAGATGGATACTGGCAGTTGATCTTTTTTCTTGACCTGTACTGTCAGGGTTACTGAACATTGACTTTACAAAGGTTTAGATTGGCTGGCATACATAGGGCAAACCATGATCTGAATTTGAACCCATAATAAGAAATCTTCAAACATTTTTCTTTCTTTTATTCGTTTTATTAATTTATTGCTGATATTTGGAGAACAGCAGCAGAATTCTGTGGAATGGACAAAATGTGTGATTTCTACATAACTAGTGGCACCAAACAAATAAAAAATAATAATGGGTGCTTCTCAAATGGAAGGCTGCAGCCTAGTCAGGCTGTGTCCTTCCTAGAGCAGTTTATCGCTATAGTGACATCGCTATAGTTTTCCACACTCATGGTTACAACTCTATATTATTTAAAAAATAATTTGTGAAAATTTCAAAGGATTGTGGGTGATTGAAGGCCACAAAGGATACACCTTATGCATCCCCCAACATATGGCAAACGAAGGCTGTGAAACAAGGCTTCCTTCCAAGTGTCCTCACAATTGAGATGGCCTTCGACAGTCAGATTGAGAAACATCCTTTGTAGGATAGGCATCTCCTTGACTGTTGGTTAGAAAAACTGTCAATCCCACCCACAAACTCACCATTAGTTGAGCCACTTTTTCTCTGTCAAGCTGATCAAACAAACATGAAATGAAGCTGAGAGTACAACACTTTTATTATAGCTAAAAGCATATTCAAATTATACAAAATATGTATTAAACAAACATGCAAAGGGTATGTGTTCAACTTTATGAATAACAGGCGTTCCAATTCTTTCTGTGAAGTTCTGCACCACAGATTTCCACATGAGCCTGTTGATGTTATGCAATGGATCCCTTATGTGTCATCCTTTGACTTTGTAGGAAGAACGTACATTAAATAGGCACATTATTTAGACTAAGTACTCATAGTGAAAAAGTAGAAGTGCAAATTGTGTCTCCGATAAAGTGTCACGTCATCCTTTCAACACTTGTGTTCTCCACTTTGTCAGTCTTATTGTCAGATCACTCATCCGTAACTTGTTATTTTAATTCTGATGACAGATGAGTGCCGCTCCACTAAATATCTCAGCCAGACACCACTCAATCCCATTGTGTGCTTGTTTTCAAGACACACTTAAAAATAGTCACATTGTAAATGAAACCCAAACACATTTGCACATAGGTAAAAGAAAGCTGACCTGATCTATTAAAATGAATTCTGCTTTATTCATGGGAGAACATCTGTCAACTAGTCTATATTAATTGTTTGAGGTTGCATGTCATTTTAGGTAAGCTTCAAACTGACATGACTTCTCTTGTCTTACTGATTAACAGCGTAGGTGAATTGGAAAGTTTAAAACACTCAACAGTAATCATTCTTCACTTCTTTAGATGTGCTTATTTATTGCTCAAACCCTTTCTTCTTCAATATTGTGCTCGGCCAGGTTTTAAAGAAAATCTGATTTTTTTGGTAGCATGACTAGCAAAGCAGCTTTGATTTCATAATCCCTTCCCACTATTGATCTTTTGTTGTAGATAAAAGAACTTTCCTGAAATCATGCATTTTTCATGTCGATATCAATGGGTCCAATTGAAGTTTTTCTATTTGGTGCTAAGGTTTGCTTAAAGCTATACTTAGCAATGCTGTCTGTTTTGCTTTATTGATTCAGTAGTTTTGTATCTTGGATATTGGAGGAACCAGTCCCCTGACATCACTTTACTTTGCCTTTGATGAACATAATAGCTTTGAGCAACAATGTAGAATCAAGTAAATTTGACTAATTATGAAGTTTTAGGAAGAATATTGTATATTGTGTATTGCATAACATTTTAAAGAGATTCCAGAAAATGTGTATGGCATTCTCAGCTGAGGAATATCGTTTGCGGCCTGCTCGAAAAATATGCCTATGATGTTCTCATGAGCTAGATGCACAACTGAATAACTCACTATTAAATATGGTTCTAATGACATGATACAGGTTTTAAGACATATTAAGGGCAGCTGTGAAATATAATTTTTGGTAATTTGGCATTGTGCATGAAAAACAAATCTTGTTTGGCCTTGGTTCTCAAAAAGTTAAAACTGATCAAAACTGTCATAGTTGCATTGTCTCTTATTTTCCATGATTAGTGAAAAAACTATTTTGTCAAAGTAATGCATGCTAATTCTCATTAATGTATATGTCTAATTAGTGATTAAATATTTGATTGACAGTATTTGTTAAACTTTGTTTTAGATATTTATTTCTTAATTAACACACTATTTATTCTTTTACGTTTTCCTCTGTATTGTAAGGTACCCATATTTTTGTGCAGCACGTTTTTCAAAGTAAGCTAATTTCGTACTGTTAAGAACTAAAGCTGTTAATAATTTTCAACACATTGGGAATGTTCAAAAACAAATAGGTGACAGACATATCAAAAAGAACATTGCTGGCACCTTCTGCTCAACTGATTGCGTTCTTTATTATTCTCCTCATTTGGTTGATGATTCTTTAAGCCACGAAAGACATACCATCACAGAAGCTTATTCCAACTACGTAAATGTAATATATAATATATTCATGTACAGTATATATATATATATATATATATATATATATATATATATATATAGATAGATAGATAGATAGATAGATAGATAGATAGATAGATAGATAGATAGATAGATAGATAGAGAGAGAGAGATTTTTCATATTCTATAAAATTCCATGTGTGTCTGTGTATACACTCAACGGCCACTTTATTAGGTACACCTGTACATCTACTTATTCATGTGATTATTTAATCAGCCAATCGTGTGGCAGCATTTTAATGTATAAAATCATGCAGATATGGGTCAGAAGCTTTATTTAATGTTCACATCAACCATCAGATTGGGGAAAAAATTTAATCTTAGTGATTTAGACCATGGCATGATTGCCAGACGGGCTGGTTTGAGTATTTCTGTAACTAGTGTTGGGTTACTTTTAGAATATTGCATTACTCCTTAAAAACGTATCTAAATTAATTAAAAAGTATTTTTTTATGGGAAGTAAAGCATTACTTTACTTTTGCATTACTTTTGCCACTTTCTCTTCTGCTATGCTATGCATTCCATACAAGAGACATTACAGGTCATGCTAGCTGTACAACAGTCATGTCAAGTAGGTCTTCACGTCATATTTATAATAAAGAACCAATAACATGAATATGCATGATTTGTTTTTCCATCAACATGGCAGCCAATATGAATGATGAAGAATAACCACTGTCTTACCTAAAGCAGCAAAGTCCAACACTTGAACCTGCATCATATATTTCATCATTTTCAGTGCCAATCGACAATGCCAGAGTCAACTTGAGATGTTCTTCAGAAGTCAGGATATAATTCAGTGGGGAATGTCAGTCTAAGATGTTCACAGAATAAGTCTGATGTATAAAGGAATATTTTTCACTTAAGTCATCTCAGTGCTCACTTGTTTTGATTTGATCCATGGTGTAACAGACACCACAACTTCAAAGGTGCATTTTGATACAACTTTAATGGAATAATTTTTAATGCTACCAAAATGTCATTCAAAAACGTTCCATTAATCAAACTACTTGTTTATTATAAAACAAAAACATTAATGTCTTAGAAACTAAGACACTTTCTCTACATACACAATCAATGTAGAACTTTGCTCAGAACCACTGATCCAGGGTCAGCTTTTCTCATCCAATTCTCTCAGTTATAGGGGAGCTGTAACACGGAGCAGTTTGGCTGCATAATTCCATGAATTGAGTGAGTATTTCACCCTGTGTATCATGTAAACCAGCAGCAGAAAGACATCCGCACCAAATACTGAAAGGAGCTTTGGTGCGTAAGCTTATAAAATCACAGTCCAAAAGAGAGGGGAGCTCGCACACAATGTGTAGAAAAAGTGTTAAAAAAGTGCAAAAGTGTAAAAAGTGCTCAGTGCAAAGACAAAATGTTTTCGATTTTCATCATCATCAGTGTCACGTTAACTATTAGGACATTGTTGCATTGCACACATGATTCCATTTATACATTTACCGTATTTGTCCTTATAGAATAGACTTAAAAATATATAAAAGTTTGCTAAATGTTATAGACATTTATTGCCTCTTTATATGGTATACCGGCATTCAAATATATTACTAAAGTAACAAAGACAATTTATGTCAATACAAATGTGGATCATGCATAATTCAAAAACATGGGCATAGTACAACAATCACCCAATATTCAAAAATGTCTACACATATTTCCAATAGTAAAGTGTACATATATATTTGTAAATATACCTTTATATAAATCATGAGTATGTGCAAATAGAGATGTGTCATAATAATCCCATAGAAAACAGCTGAGGGACAAATCCAACACATGGATGCTTAACTTGTTCAATAACCAAAAAAGTTAAAGCAGATACCAAGTGACCAGCTTCTAAAAAGTGGAGTGCAATTGGAGATCTTTGCTTTCATGGCACTCATGTGCTCAATTATACATGTCCTAATATGTCTAATGGTTTTCCCCATGTATTGTTTGTTGCATGAACAAGAAATTAGATAAATTACATTCTCAGAACTACAAGTGACAAACTGTTTTATACTGTATATGCTGTCTGTTATACAGCTTCTAAACAAGCTGATTTTTCTGTTGTTATTCTTACAGGCAGCGCAAGTCAAACATGGTGAACAACATTGGATTCATCCAATCGCTCATCATTCTTATTATATGATGTGAAATTTTCCACTTTAACCAAAAACTGTAATATTTTTAGTTATATAATGTGCAAAGAGCAGAGGATCCTGAAAAACATTGGAACAAATAGGATCGGTCTTTACAACATACCAACGTTTTTTATTATTTCTTTAATTTATTGGCTGTGTCGAGAAAAAGTTGTTGTACAAACCGCATACATATTTTTCTATTGCGAAGGAGGAATGGTACAAACCTTGTAAAGAGCATCATCCATCCACTTTTTAGGATAGCTCCTGAGGTGAAATTGCTTATACATTTTTATTACCTCTGTCTCAAAATCCAATTCTGTCGTACAGATACACTTTACTCTCAAAAACTTAAAAGAGTCAGCGTCCACAACAGCATAAACTGAGTTGGATTACTCTGTCATCTTTTGAAGAAATAAGACGACCTTACGGACATTCAAGGGCAAACCTGTTCTTACACAGATGAAGATGTCAGTAGCATTATTTTTCCCAAGTGTGCCGCACAAGCCCTCAAAAGTGAAGCCAAAATGTCTCAATCGCCCCCCCGGTGACTGGTCCTAGTATAGGTCATAAACCCCGCCTCCCCATGTTATTCAACGGGACGTGAGACCAACTAAACAATTAAATTGCACTTCACATATCTTTTTTCCAAAGAGAGTTTCTGTCATTTACTGTAGTTTCTATCACGTTGATGTAATTTCAAGTGTTTGTTTTCAAAATAAGTTTGTTTTTAGTCAGTTATTTGATGCTATAAAAACGGTGCTGTGACATCATGATTGACAGCTGTGATTGACAGGTTCAGTGAGCGAAGTAGTCACTGAAGCACCAACAGACTTTTTTTCGAGATCTTCGGAGGACTGAGAAGATTGGAGCGTTACATTTAATATCTAAATTTCTATAATTAATTATTTCACACCGTCAAAAGTCAAAAGTGCTGGGGCGTGTGCTTGCGATTGATTCAGTGAGAGTGAGGGCGGCTCAAAATCCTTGATTTTGCAGCTTTACTTCCTGCTCACTACTGCGCAAGTCTGTTACCGAAATCGCAACTGCGCAGACTCAAGTCCCAAGATGTCAGCGCCATATCGGGACACTGGCGGCTTCCGTTTTCACCAATGGAAAAGAGCGAAGGGGCGTCGTCCATCTTTTTTTACAGTCTATGATTTTTCCTGGTTCTGAACCCATTCATTTAAATAGAAGTCTCTCTCTGCTAAATAGTCTCTAGCCTCACAATCTACAGAACAACAATGCCAATCATACACTACATCTCCTCCCCAAAGTTTGCACACTTTTACTTTTTTTTTTTTAATTTCTCTCAATACAGGGACAGAAGAGGTGTACAAAAGCAACGTGTAACCTTATTTAAAAACTCAGATATTATGATCTAAAATAAAAATTATTACATTACTTTCCTCGTTACTCACAAAAGTAATCTGATTACGTAACACACGTTACCCTAACACTGTATGTAACTGCTGATATCCTTGGATTTTTATGCACAACAGTCTCTAGAGAATGGTGTGAAAACAAAAAAAACATACAATGAGCGACAGTTCTATGGGCAAAAATGGCTTGTTAATAACAGAAGTAAGGGGAGAATGTCCAGACTGATCCAAGCTGACAGGAAGGTAACAGTAACCCAAATAAACATGCAATACAACAGAAAATACTATGCAGAAAACATTTCCGAATGTACAACACATCGAAAATTGAGGCGGATGGGCTACAGCAGCAGAAGACTCCTCTGGGTAACACAACTGTCAGCTTAGAAGAGGTAACTGAGGCTGCAGTGGGCACAGGCTCACCAAACTGGACAGAAGATCAGTGTTTCCCAAAAGTGTAGAAGTTGCATATGAAAATATGTCCGTCATTTACTGATTTTAAAAACAAATTCCAAATGTTGTCCACCATTAACAAATAAAAAACAAGAACACAAACCAAGTGTGACAGTTTCCGTTTAAATCAAATTTGTGTCTATGTCTTCAATGCAATTTTTGTACCTCAATTAGATGAGCGGCACACACACTCTCTCTCTCTCTCTCTCTGTGAGCCATCCACATGTGTGTGTGTGAGAGAAAGAGAGCGAGAGTGTAGAGAGTGTATTTCTCATGCAATGCACTGATGGTAAGAAATACATTTGTTTTAAGCAAAATTAACTAACGCACTACTCTCTATACAAAGTTATGATGTAGCATAATTTATTTCATTATCAGCAATGCAATCATGTTTTAAAAGTTAAAAACCTTCTTTAACCTGGCATTGTTTGCCCTGTAGTCCTGACAAGCAATAGGTGATGGCTGTACCTTCTTGCCTGTACTGTTAAGCGCTTGTGCACAGTACATTTGATGGAGGCTTCTGATGGGTGTAGGGTGCACTGGTTGTTTAGATCAGTTTTACTATCAGATATAACCAATAATTAATATTATTAATTATGAATTAATAATCAAATTAAATAATAGAATTTAACTCGTCAAATTCTATCCTCGGGGCACCACTCTTTGACAAGAGATAAATTATAGTAAGTGACTGATCAAGTCTCATAAAATTCAACCCTGAAGGTTGAGTATTTTGATTAATAATCAAAATTATTACAGAAAAACAAAAATAAAATGTTAGAGTGGGCAAAGAAACAGACACTGGACAAAAGAAAATTGGAAAATAAAGTTATGGCTATTAACCCCATTGAGCTTTTGTGGGATCAGCTAGACTATAAGGAGTGAGAAGTGCAAAACAAGACATCTTTGAATGAAGATCTATAGCACTTGCCACTTTGCCATTTCTTTCCATAAGAGCAAAATACATTATTCCAAACTTTTGGCTGCCAGTGTACATATATGTTATGTAAAGGAATGTTCCAGGTTCTATACAACAATACAAGCTTAATCGGCATTTGTAGCATGTTATTTTGATTAACATAGAAAATTATGAAATCTGGTTACAATACAGCACTTACAGTGGAAGTAAATGCTGCCAGTCCAAAATGTACACATTTTAAAAAGAATAGACACAAGATGAAAACATTATACATGTTACATTTTTTTGTGTGATAAAATCTCTGATTGCCGTCATTTTAGTATGATAAAGTAAATTACAGGGTTTACCGTCAACAATTTAATTTTTTTTTTTTGGTGGTGGTGGTGATCAACATTATTCCACAAATGCTTTGATTGAGCGTAACTTGTATAGAACCTGGAATATTCCTTTTATTTATGAACAGTTTGAACTAGGTTTAAAATAGAAATTAAATAAACACACAATATCACTGTGAGAGAAAATAAATTGACTTGTGTCTCAAAACCTAATAATTTGTCCTTTGTGACAGCTCTTCCATTTAACATTAATCCTCAGTCTCCCTATATATTATACTTGTTATGTTGTTTTGTATTGTCTTAAAAAGGTGTGAACATTTAATTTTGACATGGTGCCACATTTATAAGAAATGCATTGTTCCCTATAGGCTTGTCTTGACTAGAGGACCAATTTAAGACTAGCCCCCACAGGAAATAATTTTGAAATGATGTTGTTGCAGAGGCGGAGGCGGCTTGTTGTCAGGTGTTAAATAACACTTTGGACCAAGGACAGGCAAATGACAGAGTCCTCTCTGGGAGAATCTAAAAAGAGGAAAAATATAGTGCAGAGAGGCAGGAAGGACTTCTCAAAGAGGTGACCATCAGCACAGCACTGAGATGTTTGGCAGCACACTGCTGCCATGCTGTAATTGAAGAGAAAACATATATGGTGCAAATCACCCCCTGTCAGTGACATTAAAAGGAGAACCGCTGATGTCTGAGTGAGGGGGAGAGGGAAGGAGAAAGAGCGAGCGGGAAGAAAAGTGGAGGCTAAGTAAAAAGTAGATCAAATGGAAACATGGCGGGAAGATCACATGAAAATATTTCAGATAATTGTTAGCCAGTCGGTCAGACGGTGCAGTGTTTGTAAAACATAACCAAAAAAGAGTTGGGAAAACAGATGTTTTGTTGTTTGGAGTTGCTGTGATTGATTTGTCAATTTTTTTGAATGCCTGCACATTTAAAATGGACAAAAGGGAAACATTAAAGAGGGCAGCAACAGTGAAGCTACTCATCTGATGTGTGAACGTGTACTTAAGCAACAGACATGCATGCAGGTGGCAAAGGCGATCAAAGCATTCCCTATCATTAGCAGCAGATAGCCTGTGCCTTCAGCTTTCAGCTCAGTCCAGCAACCAAGAGCTGTCAAAGAAGAAGCTGGAATGCACAATGATACTGAGTTCAATGGAAGCTGCAACTTAAATAGGCCCAGGCAGAATCTATAGACTTTTTTGCATTTTCATTATTATTCTGTCTATTGTTTGCAGGGTGTTTGTTTACAGAGTATGTCTGCATCAGAATACAAGTTTGTCTATAAAGTGTACCTTGTCCTGTCTGTAATTTGCACTGCAGACCTGGTGAATTATATAGTTTCCACTGTATAATTTATATGGCTGAAATAACAAACCAATCTTGACTTAATATGAGTTGACTTGGATTTTAAAATTGTAAACATGAGTGTAGAAGCCATTTTTTAAACAAATACACCACATAAGGGTGCCATACAAAGGGGTGACCTAATGGATATACATTCAAGGGAGCACCAGCGTTGATGTTGCATACAGGTCCGTAAATTGGTAGTTGCGCCCCTGATGGTAAACCCAACATATTCTTGTGACGACTCGTAAGGTATAACATTTATTCCCATAAAGAATATAAAAAATATTCCCGATACGATACAGGCATCACATTCTATCCAATACTTTATTTTAAGAAACATTCTTACTCACTCTTATTCTTTATGCAAAACAAATGACTGATTGTGGCATGGGGGGCGTGGTCATGTGTTGGTCTGCGGGAGAGAGGGAGAGCGGTAAGGCTCGTCACCTGGCTCATAATTGTCTGTAACACCTGTCTCTCATTATAGTGATGGTGGAGGGAGACTTTAAAGGGACGCCATAGCATCAGAGGAGAGAGAGTAAACAGCGAGTTAAAACCCGCAGAGAGAAAGAGTTTTTGTTATTGTTCCTGTGGACTATTATTTATTAAAAGGACTTTACCTTGAACCTTCTTCATTGTCTCCTGATTCCTCCATTGCCCACAGACCAAGATCCTTTAACACTGATGTATGTCAGTTACCTGTAATACGCTTCCCACGTCTCATTCCAAACCCAATGGTTTCTTTCTCACATTGTAAACAAAAGCTATTTAAATAATGTTTAGGTTTAAGGTTTGGGTACGGGGCTAGATTTATTGTTAGGTGTGGGTTTGGTTTAAGGGTTAAACTTAAGAGAAATTGTAATAACATTGTTTGTTCGTTATTTTTTTTTTTTTTGGTTATATCTATGCAATTAAATGTTGAAAATGTTTGCTTGAGTCAACTATTACTACAACTTGCTATGAAACTGGGTTGAGTAATATTTAATAAATAATTAATTCATGAATAATGAAATGAAATGTATGTAAATGACAGGCATTCCGATTTTGTGGAAATTTGCAGCGTTCTGCAGACAAAATAATATAGAAAAACAATGTAACAATTTCTCACAGTATTCTTAAAGAGGTTTTTTTTAGTAAACAACTACTGTTTCCTGTTTTGTTTTGGGAAGAAAAATACACACAGCTCATTCTATGCCCTTCCCATGATCAGAGTCTGGCACTAACAGTACAGCGAGGGCCCCCTGCCGGGGCATTTACTGCAGGCTCAGTCTTTCTTTGTTTACCCACAAAATCACTCTCAAAAAGCAAGTCAATGTTTGGCATGGCTCTCGGAGGAAAACTCCCAACTATTCACCGCAGTAAAGCGGAGCTCTTCTCTGCCCCCGGCCTTTTTTCTCACACCTCTTAGTGGAGCGTCACTGAAGAATGTTCTCCTCTCGAAGTGCATCGGCGAGCCTGACCCCCGCTCTCAGCCGAGCGTGTCAAAATGTTAATGAGGAGCTCGCAAAGCAGTGAGGGGTTAAATAAAGTCTTCATACGCTGTCGGTTAACATTTATTTATTTATTTACTTGCAATGTTTTGCCACTTTCCTCAATTATATCCCTGGACAGAGCTTGTCTTGTTTTTTCGGCAGCTGTGCGGGCGGGCATTGTCTGAGCTCAGATTGCTGCTTTAGCTCGCCAGCCACCCTCATTAATCATCCCTTCAGACTATTTATAAAGCGGGAGCCGTTGTGCCATTGGCTTTTGTCATCATGGCACCCCGTTTGGTGCCAAGAGAAGGCCTAATTATTAACTGTTAAAATGACAGTCAGCGCTGTTATGTCAGCCATGCAGACTGACAGGTAGACAGAGAGGAAGGCCACAAAACAGCAGCTAGCAACCTGACCCATTTTTTCCCTTCCAACATCCTAGCAAACAGCTTCCTTTTTTGTGTTCCTCAGCTGTCTGCTATCTAGCAAGCAAACAGATGCTGCCGTGCTCTGAGGTAGATCATAGATGGCATTATGTTTCATTTGAGCTTGATGATAGCAAGAATTGTTGGGCTTGTTTATTGTTTGACAGGTGAAAGTAAGAATGAGTTAGTTTAGAAATGTAAATGGACTGTGTCTCAAAATAGATGCATTGCTGCAATTAGCACTTGATTTGTCTGACAGTTGCAATTTCGCTCCATTGTATAGACTGTGTCGTATTTGAGCTTTGGAGGTCATGGTGTCATCCTCTTTTGAGCTGCCAATTGTGTCACAATAAACTCACAACATCATTTAGACAGCACAATGAGTGTCAATCAAACTACAACGACTTATCAAAAAAACGCCGTTGCTACGTTGCAGGTAAACGTGACGCTCTGCAGGAATGATTTCAATGTCCTGATCGCATTGAGAAATAGAGTGGACTGATGAGTGGAAGATTTCAGAGGAACCTGAGCAGGATCTCTCCTCCACAGTCTTTGTTATTTGTCTTTTGACACCATTGCAGACAGCTATCTAGAAGAAAGAGAACTCACTGCAAGGCTGGTAAAAAAAAAAAAAAATTGAAAGTCAGACTTTTTTCTCTCCTCCCCTCTCTCAAGCTCGAGATCCCCAAATTATGAAACGGATCAAGTTTCTGTCACTGTCACAGAACAAACATAAACTTTTCTGGCACCTAATAAATAGGCAGTGTGGCATTGTTTTCAGAGGCAGACAGGTGTGTCTGGTACACCACTGATGCCTTCTATTATTCTGCTGGGGAAGCGTGTTTGTTTTCTTGTCATATATTGTCACACATCTCTCTCCAGAGAGGAGGGCGGCTTGAAAGATGGCCAACAGTAATTATACAGATGCCTCCTGAAGCCAGCTCGTGTTTGTTTCGTCTCTGTTAGCAGCCGAACTGTTAACGCAGAGACATATTTCACACGCTGTTAGTTGAATGGACATATGTTGATCTGTTGCTTTTTCGTTGTACTTTTACAAAGCCATATAATTGGATGTTGATGGCTAGCTCGTTAGCTTGTTTTTGAGACCTGGAGAGGCTGAAGGCACCGGTTACTCATCGCCATGGTGCAGTTAAAAGTCCTGATCCCAATGTGGGTGATGACATTATTTGCACCTGAATGGCAGGTACATCAACATCTCCTTGTCAGCATCTGAAAAGGATGACAGTGGAGGCCTTTGTTCTTTTCACAGCCCACTTGGGGCTTTGACAGCCTGTTGATGGATATTATCATTCTTAATGTCAGTAAATAGTGCCATGTCAGATAGGGGATCTGTTTCCCTTCAGTTCCTCTGTGTTCATTTATCTTGCAGCGGTTCTGGCACATTCCAGAATGAGAGCCGGATGTAGGCAACGATTTCAAGTTGAGGGAATATTTATTCTGCTTTTAAGTTCCATCTCAAGTAAGTCATGGTGACAGACTAGCAATGTAGCCATTTTATTTATATATTCTGGCCACATCTGATAGACATTGATGTTGTGATGGTTATTCAGGCTGTATAAAGAGTGTATATGAGTAAAAACACCAAAATAACATATTCCTTAGGGAGCTACATTTCATCACATGTTTGTCCCAAACCAAAAAGTACTGTGGTGGTATCAGATGGAAATGAGAATATGGTAAAGTGATTCCTAAAATTCAGATTTTGCATAAAAATATTAAAAAAAACACCCACCTCGAAATTGGGCCTTGCATCTTGCTAAACTATACTACTTTCCTCTTCATTGTATTCATTTATTACAACAATCTCTAAAACTCTGTTGTGGATTGATTTATATCTTTAAGTACGCATAACACAGTAACAGTTCTCAGCTCATGGCAAGTCAGACATAATAATTACTTTACGTGTTGTTTAGTGAATGAGAGAGTCGTCCCAGCTGATTCAGTGAGGAAGTGATTTGTTTGAAGATTATGTCCATGCTTCAGTTGGATGACTTTGATCAGTTCAGTCTGAGTCGCTAATTGTTTCACTGATTTATTAAAAAGAATGCTTAAATCTAGCAATTTTTTCAAAAATTGAACTGTTGGTCTATATTTTTTTGGGACTTATTTGAAAGAGCTGCTCCAAATGTAATTTTTCTTTTTCACAAATTCGGCAGTTGCTTGTATGTTTGACTGATTTGTTCAAATGAGCCACTCCAATCAAGCAATTTGTTATATGTATTAAAAAACAAAAATTCCAAAAGTACAATTTGTTCGCAACTTTGGCAGTTGTTTTGTATGTTTGACTGATTTATTAAAAAGAGCCACTCCAATCAAGCAATTTGTTTGCAAAAAGTATTTCCTACAGAATTTTGTGAAACTGTGGTGAACCTCGGGGGTTCCCCATAAGCAAATGAAAAGGCTAGATCTATGAAGAACTTTGTGCTCTTATAAACAGTTTTGTGCTCTAGTATTAATTAAATCATAAACACATTGGTTGTATAGATATGAATGGTGATGACACGGAAAAAAATTCACACCCACAAAACATGGTAAATGAGATGGAGTTTTACGCAGTTCACAAATGGTCAAAACACAAAATCGACTAAAGCATACATTTGAGCCATCAAAGAAATGAAGCAAAATTGGTTACCTGTGTTTAACTGTTTTTTATTTTTTTTTAAATAGTTACGTTCTTAAAGCTGTTGGTTATAACGTTAACGTTAGATAATTATATATTATATATATATATATATATATATATATATATATATATATATATATATATATATATATATATAACATTATTTCTAGCTAGCAAATTAAGTTTGCTAGCTAGATATAATGTTACATAAGTTATAGATTGTTTTTCACGACAAGCAGCCTGATATGTCAGTCGACATAAGCGAGGAGTCTGACAGCTAACATTGTTAGCTAATGTTAGATTAATGTTAATTATCAATTAATTATCTGTATTAACGTTATCTGTTTGCTGTCGTACATTGATAATGATAAAATTGGACTAGTGGATATTTTTGGTTAATTATAAAACCCGCCACAGTCTATTAATTAGTAGGAAACACTTTGTTGTGCTGTATGTTCAACTAATTTAATAAAAAGAGATGCTCCCTATGAACAATTTGTTCTCAGATTGGACAGTTGCATTGTTTGTTCTACTAATTTATTAAAAAGAGCCACTCTAATCAAACAACTTTTTCACAAATTGGACAGTTGCTTTGTCTGTTTGACTGACTTGTGAAAAAGAGATGCTCAAAACGAACAGTTTGTTCGCAAATTGGACAGAATTGTTGTACGTTTGACTGATTATTAAAAAAAACCTCTCAAAACTAGACAATTGCATTATATGTTTGTAAAAGTAATGGAACACAACCCCAGCTAAAACGCACAGTATGTGTAGATTTTTTGTGCTGTGGTGCTGCAGATTTGGCATAAAAACACTACCATGGTACTTGTGTGATATTTACATGGTACTCCAAGTTACTTCAAAGAATACCATGGTACTACCATGGTGATATACAGTGGTCCTAATACTATGGGACTACGTGTCCTACAAATCATTGTATTACAATGCTACCATGTCCACTTTTTTGGTACTTGATTGTAAGTTTTATCACATGACTACAGTGTTCACATAGTCATGTTGTTTCTAGAGATCTTGATCAGTTCTTTGTTAGGTGCAACATGTTTTTGGAAATATGTTGTATCGTGAGCATAGGTCAGTGAGTCACGGGACTTTCCTAATCTTGACTGCCAAAGTCGGTTTGCTATGTAAAACCAGTCTGCTCCCTCCATCCTACTGTCATTCTTCCCTCCCTCCCAATGTCTCTTCCTCCTCAACAATAAGTTGACAGAGCAGCTTATATCCTGCACTGGGATGATAGATCCATCATACCTTGAGAAACGAGTTTGTCTTCCACAGGTGCTCAGGCATCCATTTTCTCTGAGCAGACGTGCACATGACACTTTTCGACACCCTTCTCAGATAGTGATTTGGCATGAAGGCATTATCAAAGAGGGATCTTTCACATGCAATTATGGCAGAAAATAAAGGTGATGAAGTGTGCAGTAGAGAGGGAAGCACAGGATCAAAAGGCTCTTGTGAGCTCTGATTAGAGTAAATGGCCACTACTCATCCCTGGGAATTCCAGAGGTCGAGCTGGAACACTGGCGGACAAGATAATGAAGGCGTCGAGTGACAGAGTTTGCTGATGAATTCATCTCATCTGACTCATCCAGGGAAATAAACAGACAAGAGGAGAAGACTCCATTATTCTGCCCCTTTTGATTTTTGGAGAAATAATCATGGAGTTGAAAATTATAGGCATGACCTTACTTTCATGTCCATTCTTGATATAGTGGCAAGCTCTTTCAGGTGGTCAGGGATTAAATATTAATTTCATGTTTGGGGCTTTTGATGCATTTATTTTTGTTAAGACAATAAAGGTTCACAGGAAACAAGAGCCAAGAGGAGAGAGATAAGAAAAGCTCTCTTTCATACCTTGGGGGATTTAAAAGTGTCTCATTTAAGTATCAACTTTTTCTCAGATGTTTCTCCTAACATTCCTTAGGAAATAATAAAATGATATACTATAATTTAGACAATTGATGACATACAGTAAGAGTGTAGTGCTATAAAATTAATATGTACAACATAATTAGATATTTTAGATAATTCGGAAGTATTTTATGAGAAATGTATGTGTTTATCTCCCACTTTTGATTGTGAATCTGAGCACAGTTTGTGACATTGTTGAGATTTCCTCTCACATTCTAGAAGAGACACGTGAGATTACTAGGGTCTATTCCTCAGGAAAATTAGTACACTAGAGAAGTAGAACACAAGAAGCCACTCATTTGAATTTATTGATGTCTGGGGAAGATACATCTCCATGTGACCACTACAGTCCTTTTGCATCATGGGTAAGTGTGCTACCATTGTGGCTAGGCTCTAATGTGATTAGTGATACTAAGCAATATATCAGGGTTCTCACAGTCATAGAAAACCTATAAATATCAACCTGTTTTCATAGAATCGCGTTAATATACCTAAATGTTTGCTCAATAATTTTTTCATGGCTCGTTGCACATATTGTGGCAATTTGTTGGTGATATGAAAACTTTTTTTATTACATTTCAAACAAATCATGACTAAAATGGGTTGCCTTTCGGGCTTATGACATCTAAACACTTTTACAGCAATACCTTTTAATGTTGCATTACATAAACAAATACTTTGCAAACTTCAGTTGCAATGCAAAGGACCGGGGTCCTTAATTTGTTGATTTAATCTCAATCGATCATCAACCTTAAAAATCCCATCTGTCAGAAAAAAAAATATATAAATCTCATCTGTCTGGTAAAACATTTAATTCACATTTAAAGCCACTCACAGAAGAATATTTTACTTCTGAACTGCCGTGAAACATGTCAGGAACCTTGTAATAACATTTAGCAAAAATGTCACCATAGTCACATTATTTTCATGAGATCAGGCTGGGAAATATCAGGGAATATTAAAATTGTGATTTCCAAGCCTAATAAAGTCATGGAAATGTCTATAATGAATATATTTTTCTGTCTAGTTGTATATTTTCTTTCTGTCTAGCTCATCTCTGAAATATTTTTATTATCTAGAAATTGCTTTTTGTGAGTGAAATCTCTATAATTTTTTCGCCTTATCTAGTAATCTTTCCAGTTATCCATATTTTTTTATTGTTTTTTTATTATAATTTTTTTTTATCATTTTCCAGTAATCACAAATGGGTCTGGTAAACCCTGGGAACCCTGTATATAGCGCTATACATTTTGATCTCTTAGTTTATATCAAATAATCGCAAATTCTAGAGATTCCAGTGCTTCTCCAGTGATCTCTCCTGCATTTTCACTCCTGGTTTTGCCCTGAGGCTGTTCTGACTGATAGCTGTCACTCCTTACCTGGCTGTCCTGAATATAAACCTTTGTTCACAGTCAAGACATATGTGCAAGTGATGGATGCTCACACAGCTCTTTTTTTATTTGGATCAGGATGAACTCAGCTGAACTCAGCTCCATCTTTTATAAAGCAGGTCCTGAGGTTACAGTATCTTCCACTCAAGGACACCGGGAGACTCTGTGAAGAATGGAGCTAACACTCAACCTGGATGGGTACCCTCATGTCTTCTTGTTTGTGTCTTATTCAGAGCAAATATTGACAACATCATTCTCTAGTGTTCTCCAAGTAGCACTACAAGATGTCCAGCATGCAGAGAGGCAGCGTAGAGTGTGTTCTTGTTGAGAAGTATGAGGACTTTTCTGAAGTGTCGCCTTCTCATTATGATTGTCACATGAAAACAAGCTGTCCAATATGATTGCTCGCAGTCGAACGATGAAAACTGCAATAAAGATGATTTACACCTTGTCCCTTCTACATTTTTAATGTGAAAAGACATGATTGCCATTTTATGGAGCTTACTGACAAGAAAGAAAGAAGTGATACTAATTTGATAGCAATTCTAAAGCAGCACTGAATTGAGCCACAAGTCATACTTGTCAGGCTTCTTGAGAAAATGTAACATTTTTCATCATTGCAAGCTAGTTGTCAGAGCAATTCTCAGTTATCAACAAAACCATCTATCGTTTTAAAAAAAGGAAGCACACACTTCAAAGTAAAAGGGCAGAGTGGAGGTGGGTGTGCGAGGTATTTTTAGAGTGTGGGGCAGGTGGGGTGAAATGGGGGTTGAATATTTCAGTGTTGAAGAGCATCAACCTGACCAACAGAAAATGTGCTTAATTGGAAATTATTCGGCCTCTTAGAAAGCCGATTTCCCTCTCTTAGGCAGCACAATAGAGAATGGGTAATTGTGTTGTATAATCTTCAGTGCTCTTACCCTTTCATCTGGGTGAGGAGATCTGAAAAGAAGGATTTGCAGGCCAGACCTCCCAGAGCTGCCTTGGCTGCCTGATCTTCATGTGTGCTGGAATGATTTCTGCCTGCCTAAATCTGACTGGGGTTAGAAATCCCTCTGGGTTCAGTGGTCACAGTTTGTCTGTTTTTAATTGTCTGATAGAGTAAAATAAAAGCCGCAGGTGTCATATAGCAGAAGAAAAAAACTATATAGATATTCCCGCTCAGTGGGTTTGCTTCATTTCCTGGTAATCACTGGCTATACAAACCTAGGAAAGTGATTTCCTGAGTGCTCCTTTATCCTGACACAGACTCATGAGTAAATAAATATGTAGGTGATACTATACAAAAAGGTTCCATTTGTTAACATTAGTTAATGCATTAGGTATCATGAATAAACAATTAGCAACACATTTTCACAGCATTCATTAATCTTAGTTCAAATAATATTCCCCGTTCAATACAAGTTAAGCTCAATAGACAGCATATGTGGCATGATGTTGATTTCCACCAAAAATATTTTGACTTGTTCCTCCTTTACTAAAAAGCAAAAATCTGTGTTATGGGGAGGCACTTACAATGGAAGTGAATGGGGCCAGATTTTGGAGGGTTTAACGGAAGAAATATGAAGCTTTTAATTTTATAAAAGCACTTACATTGTAATGTTTACAGTTGTAAGGGTTTGTTGACATTACATTATTATGGCAACAAAGTTATAAAATTGTCTATAACTCAAAATAATTGCCTCACTGTAACCCAGATTTCTGGGTTACAGTGCTTTTGATTTTGGGGCTTTTGATTTTGATTTTGAGGGGCAAGTCAACACTTTACAGTCTAGCTGATCCCACAAAAGCTCAATGGGGTTAATATCCATAACACTCTTTACCAATTATCTGTTGTCCAATGTCTGTGATTCTTTGCCCACTCTAACCTTTTGTTTTTGTTTTTCTGTTTCAAATGTGCCTTTTTCTTTGCAATTCTTCCAATAAGGCCTTCACCCCTGAGTCTTGTCTTTACTTTTGTACATGAAACTGGTGTTGAGCGGGTAGAATTCAATGAAGCTGTCAGCCAAGTACATGTGAGGCATCTATTTCTCAAACTAGAGACTGATGTACTTGTACTCTTGTTTAGTAGTAAATCTGGCCTTACACATCTCTTTCTGTCCATGTCAGAGCCAGTTGTCCTTTGTCTTTGAAGACTGTAGTTTCATCTTTGTATGAAATCTTCAGTTTTTTTGGGAGTTACAAGCATTGTATAGCCTTCATTCCTCAAAACAATGATTGTTTCTTTTTTGCCATTTTTGACATAATATTGACCTTAAGACATGCCAGTCTATTGCATACTGTGGCAACTCAAAAACAAACACAAAGCCAATGTTAAGCTTCACTTAACTAACCAAATAGCTTTCAGCTGTGTTTGAAAAGTGATTTTCTAGTACCAAATTCAACATTATTGGTGCTCGTAAGGTGATCCATGGTTCCGGACGAGCGCACATGTTTAAGCTTGTCTGAACATAGTTCAGTTAAACTCTTCTCCAAAACAAAACATTTATCTTTCATAAATTCACAGTATGCCTACCAATTCAGACACTACTACACCACTGCTTTATATGCACAAATTCAGTTGTTTATAGGTCATGTTAGTTTATAGTGCATTAACTAATGTTAAAATATACATCTTTTTATTTTAAAAATATGTTAGTATGTTGAAATTAACATTAACCAACACACATAGATGCTGTATAAGTACTGTTTATTGTTTTTGTACGTTTTTTTTCTCTCAAAACTTGCCAAAGTTGAAGTAGTTTTATAGCACTACTAGTGGCAACAAACTTGGGTAAGAAATTAACCATGACTTGTGGCAAAAATGCCCTTGAATTTCAAAATGTTGTGGCAAAAAATGCCCCTGTACTGAATTCCTCTGTTTGTATTTGTAACGTCTAATATATTTCTTAATATTCTATTCTTGGCCTACATTAATTATGAGTTTCAGATTGAGAATGTATGTTAATGATTTGAGGACATTCAATTATTAGACAAAAATGGACAACTCCACAAGGAACAAACAAATTCCCCCATAAAAATACAAAATGTCCCTCCAAATCAAATCCAGGGGGAAAATATTGCCCTTTAATGGAAAAGTTAATTTCTGACACTGCACCAAACCAAATTGCAATACAAATTATGATTGTTTTTAAGCTGGTTTCCCACCACTTCTGGCATGATTCAATGCTCAACTCAATTGTGGCACATCACCAACAGCCTGTCACTAATGTCACCTCAAATCACCAACCCTCATTGGGCCGTCATTGTAAATGTATGAATTCTGTTCATTTTGTCACTGTGAATCGCTTTCATTGTGAAGCCCAGTTACATAGATTGAAATAGGAGAAAATATTCCATCATATTCCTAAAAATAAATCAATAAAATTACACTAATCTTTAAGTATATTTGCAGATATATTTTAAAGTTGAAGTGTGTAATTTCTGTGCTACCATTGTTACCAAATAGAATAAAAAATAGAAAAAATGCTATTTTCCAAACTCTCCCCTTCCATTGGTCAGAATAAACATTGAAAGTGTTCTCCAGCTGTAAGCAGTATATACTTCCTGCTACAGGCTGGCTTAGAGATAAACACCTCACACTCAAAACACCAAATTTCTCTCACATGTTTCCTCGGACCATACATCACTGCCTTTTCCCCCAGAGAGAAAGAGCAGGAGAATGATAGAGGGATCTGGATGAGCAGCAGGTTAGTGCTCAGGGAACTCTGCCCTGCTGGCCTGTGTTTGAAGTGAGCCACAGGCCCTGTGAGCAGCCCTGATCCCTGTATGGGGAATCACATTGGTCTCAGGCTCAAGGCCAATACCAGCAACAGCAGCTGCACAATAAAAAGATGTGAAAAAGAGAGGCCGTAATCTTAGATGTTCTTTCCTGATGGCTAGAGCTTTGATATCTGACATCGTCAAAGACAATAGAAACCCGGTAACTGTAATACTTGCTGATGGAACATTGAGAGAATTTTCTGGTCTTGTTGTTAGTGGGGTTTTTTTTCTCCTTATATTTCACGTGCTGTTTTCATTCAACATGAAATGATTACAATGTGTAATCTGAAAGAAAATAAGAAGTGTCCCCTTGCAATGCCAAACACAGACACTTCATCTCTTGAGTAGAGTTTCCAGTATGATGACATTACTGTATATACTTGTGTACTAACTAGATAACTAACTAACTATATATATATATATATATACACATATATATATATATATATCTATCTATCTATACTATCATATCTATCTATCTATCTATCTATCTATCTATCTATCTATCTATCTATCTATCTATCTATCTATCTATCTATCTATCTATCTATCTATCTATCTACAGTATACTCACTGAGTGCCTTATTAGGAACACTGTAGTCCTAATAAAGTGGCTGAAAAATCTTTTGTGTTGCAGCCCATCCTCCTCAAGGTTTGAAGTGTTGTGCATTTTAAGATGCTATTCTGCGTGTACAGAGTGGTTATCTGAGTTACCGTAGCCTTTCTGTCAGCTTGAACCAGTCAGGCCATTCTCCGCTGACTCTACAAGTAATTTCCGTCTGCAGAACTGACGTTCAATGGAAGTTTTTTTGGAAGATCAATTGCACTATTCTGAGTAAACTCTAGAGACTGTTTTGCGTGAAAATACCAGAAAATCAGCAGTTATAGAAATATTTAAACCAGCCCTTTCTGGCACCAACAATCATGCCACAGTCAAAATCACTGAGGTCACATTTTTCCCCATTCTTTTAGTTGATGTGAACATTAACTGAAGCTCCTGGTCCATATCTGAATGATTTAACATTGCTTACATTACATTTTAAGTACTTCTTTTGGCATACTACATATAATACTAAGTTGTGCGCAATGACTGTTGAGTCAATATATAATTGAGCCCTTCCCTTCATCCCCACTTGTAGTGCCCTTTAAATGGTGCATACATATTCCCTGATTTAGAATCCCACATAAGATGACAGATTACTTTGTGAAGTTCACTTCCCAGGGCACTCTCTGATGATTAGAACACACCCTCTATCACCTTCTCTACTTATAGAAAAATATAAACACTTTCCAGCTTTTTTTTCATGTGTTTTGCATTACTGATGAAAAGGGTGGAGACAAGTAGCAACCAGGTGCCGTCCATCATAGTTAAGTCATGTTGTTTTACAGTCCTGTCTTTTGACTCCTTAATGTTTGACGGCTATAATCTGTTGCTTATTCCGCAGAATAACATGACCCCACACTTAAGTGAAGCGAGAGAAATGTGTGTATCAGTGTGAGGTCTAGGCCAGGGAAATATTTGGGTCCAGATAATCTTGTACTTGACAAGAAACTCCAGATGCTTTTATATTACAAACTGTCATGTTGCAGGGGGCAGATAAAACCCAGTGATGGGACTCTGGACCCTCCTCTAGTACACACAGATGCAGCCTCGATTAATAGTTAAATGGTTCGGGGGAGATTTACTTTGTTTTTGTTGGTGGGCTGTTGGCTGGGGCTACATGCATCAGCATGTACAGCACTGTGTCACAGCCTCTGGTCTGTGTTAGCTGACTCTAACATAAATGATGGAAAGGTTTTATTTATTTTGGTTGCATAATCTATCATAGCCTTTTTGAGATTTGACTAAAGGCATAAAGTCTGGTCCACATTGCAGCTTATTCTGGCCAAGAACTGCCAATTTAGACAGGAAGAGACTGTCTGGTAGACATGTTAAGTGAAAAACTACAGTTTGTTTGGGTTTTGCTATTTGGGGAAAGTTTAATCTGAATTAATTAAAACTACAATACTAGGCCGAGCATTACTGTCAATCTAAAAGTATTAATTACAGATTGTTTTGAAAAGACCTAACTCACAACAAAGCAGAATACAAATATTCCTTAATATACATTTCAGTTTGTGGATATCTAGCTAACTTAGTTAGGATATAAAATCATTAGCTACTAAGTTCCTCAAAGCAAATAAATATATAATATTTTATATAAATAAATGGTAAATGGTCTGCACTTAAATAGCACCTTTTTAACCTTAGCGGTATTCAAAGCGGTTTACACTGTCTATTTCATCCATTCATATGCACATTCACACACCAATGATGGCAGAGATCCCATGCAAGGTGCTAGCCTGCCATTGGGAGCAACTTGAGTTTCAGTGTCTTGCCCAAGGACACTTCGGCACGTGGAGTCATGTGGGCCGGGAGTCGAACCACCAACCCTGCGATTAGTGGACAACCCGCTCTACCAGGGGTCTTTTTACAGTGTGATGTAGACCTTTGTTTTTCTCTCCTACTTAGGACATCAGGTTATAAGCTACTAGGTCGCTCAAGCAAAACTTTGAATAACTTTGAAAGATTTACTGCCAGTGATTTGTTTTTCCTCAAAAATGTGTATAGTATCAATTTAGTGTCTTGCAAACAAATTTGTTTTCAACCAGCCAATCAGATTTAACCTGCGATTTAAGGCATTTGGCATTTTTGTGTATGGTATGCATCAGACGGAGACTATTTATTGGTTACATAACTGACAACTTAACTCAGACATTCATGGTACTTTATGGGAAACCTTCAAGTTATATTTTGACCATTGTTGAATCATACTACCCAGCACTGAATCACACTATTCTGCTTCCAATGCTATCCTAATGCAGTAGGTTATACATTCAACTTATTTTAGGCCGATACACAGATCAATGCTTGAACTCCCTAAACCCTTTGTCTTAAATCTGAGGTGTATATATTGTACTAATGCCTTCCTCTGTCCAGGTTATTTCTAGAAGTGAAAACACACAGTAAAAGCTAGCTTGTAATCCTAAATGCATTATCTAAATGCAGTCACAGTCTAGACTCTGCACAGATAAAACAAAATAAAAGGTAATCCACCTTGACTGTCACGCCCGCAACCAATTCATTAGCCCTCAGAGGTAAGCAGTAGGAGCTGACTCCACTCCTGTCTGAATTGGGTTTTCAATCTAAGCACTCGAGCTGTAACACGCTCTAAAACACTGACATCAAGGGGACTGTGTATGAGCTCAGCAATCAGGCTTCACTTATTTACACCTGTACGTACATTTAATTGTGACCACAATAGAAGCGGCACAAAGGGTTGACATGCAGGTGCATTGTTTTTCAACCAGGCAGTTAAGTTTTGACAAGTTAGCTTCTGCAGTTTGCCCCTGCTGGTTGATTCTGTAACTACACTATTTTATTTTATTTTATTTTATTTTATTTTATTTTATAGATTTTTTAACCAGGGTGGTCAAAATTTGGTTGGTTAGCTTCAGGAGTTAGCTTGCAAGTAGATGCAGTAACTAAAACTTGTGTATTTCTCTATCTTTGCAAGGAGTTCTAATATACAGTGTTCAGTCACATGGCATTTACGGCATCCGTGAGTGGCTCAAATAAATGTTTTTTGAACTGGGACCCATTAAGCAGATATAGCAGGATCCATGTTGGGTATTTCCAGAATTTTATGCGCCAGGTGAGCAACTGTCATTGAGATGAATGGGAATGCTAATGTATAACTCTACAGATATTTTAGACCTCCTTTGTTTCAACACTTTCTTTCAATCTAGTGGATCCTGGACAATTTGGAAAAACATTTCTTTTTTATGTTTTTCCAACCCTGTGATTCTACATCTTGTATAACACTTGAATGTGATAGACGGCTTTATTGCATTTCCCAATTTGAAAAGGATGAATGAATAATTGGATGTATCCATCTTTCACTTACTGTAGCATTACCTCCAGATGATTAATCGTTGTTGGTTGGATGTTCTATGGTCTAGTGAGATCACAGACCAGCGGCTGCTTAGTGATGCATTTCTTCAGGAAATGTCATGGGCCTGTAGTTCCACTGTCACACTTTTAGGATAACATCATTATGCACACGGCCTGTCTCATCCTGAAAAGAAAAGAATAATTCCTGTCGAAAATTGACACAAATTGTTCAACATAATTTTTTCCCCGGCTGCAACACCAGCATACCAATCATTTTGCCATGCTTCAGGTATCCCAGATAATTGAATAGTCTTTTGAGTGTTTGCAAGAGCCAGCCTGGTGAATAACGCATGAGCTTGGTGCATTTGAGTGCATATGGCAAAGAGAGAACTGCTTGTGTGTTGGCCACACCTGCTCTGCAATGTAGTGACGCAATAGACACAGTCTATTCCGAATTGACCTTCACTGTGACCATGGCCTACAAAGCTTGTCCAGCTCCGCTTGACATTACATTGAAGACTGAGTGCCAGAATACTTGCACACTGCTGTCTTTAGCCCAAATTTCACCTACTCTGCCAGTCTGGACACATGCCTAGAGCTGCTGCGCAAATGAGACATAGTGATGTTCTGACAGTCCTGCAGATGAAGTCATGGGTGATGCTTGTGCACTTGGATGGAAGTGTCCACGCTTGTCTTTTGGGGCAAAAAAACTAGCTTCACTCTGCCTGATCTTGTACAGTGACGTGATGTTGATGTTGTTCACTATTCTGTGTATTGTAGGGATAGAGTTTTTTTTCTTTACACTCATTTGATTTTGCAGAGACCTCAGCATTGGTGGGTTTGTCAGTTTTTGTAGATGTAGCATGACTAGGGGCCCATAGTCTGAGCTTTAGACAATCTGGTTGTCTGGCAGTTCACACTTCCAAGAGTTGGAATACCACCAGTCCACCTGGAAACTAAGTGCTGGTTTACACTACATGACTTGTAAAATATGAACAAATTCTAAAAAATACTCTTGCTGACATTGTAAATAGCTACAGCTAAAAAGTGGCCATCACACACCAAACGACTGAGGATCACACACTACCGGACTGTCAAGTCTATTACAAACTCACTTGAAAACACATGCCCTCCCATTTTAAGAGGTGCACGACAGCTGTAAACAAACATGAGCTGAAAGGAGGTGACAGCCGACAAAAGCGGACAGGAGCCGACCGTCTCAAGTCACAAAATATTTGAGTCAAGTGCATTTGGGTGTGGTTTTGTGTGGGATGACCAGTATAGCCTCTAAAGGCTTGAAAACACAGTCCTGTTATCTTACAAAATTGGTTTAGGGTTTTTGTTTAAAATCCCTACACAGAGACTCAACATTTCTAAGACTCACTCCTAGAGTTTTCAAGCTACACCAGATATTATTTAGCAGAAACTGGCCACTTCTAATAAAATTAATAGGACAAATTGAAAAGCCCAACGGTTACGTATGTAGAAAAGGAAGTACCGCCTTAAAGTGCCAATCACATTTTAAATACTGAAATCCCAGTCAATCAACTCAAAAACATGCATGCACAATAGCCAGACAAGCCAGGAAAAATGGCTTAATTAATTAACATAATCATAGATAAAGTTTTTTGTCAGATTTTACTGCTAATTGAATTATGTTCTTTGATCATAATCTTGACCAACTGTTTTGGAGATTTAGTTTTTTTTCCATTCAAGTAAATAGGAGCTGCACTTGTATGCCACTTGTTTACATAGAAAAATAGCTGCCTGGCCTGCCCAAGAGAGTTCCAAAGATGGTCGCCAAGTGGACTGACTTGCTAAAAAGACTTTGGCTACACCCACCGAACTTGGTACAGACCTTCAGACTTTGGAATTATGGTCCTAATCATAAAAAATCCCATAGACATACACTGAAAAAAAAAAATTAAACGGGCCTACGGAATATTTAGTTTTTTTTTAAAAGTCGGCTGATTTACATTCTCAGAATTCACTTTTTTCAAGACTATAAACTATCTAACTATGAACTATTTGTCCAATGCTGAATTCACTTTCAGAAAACTAGCTTTTGAACATTTTAAAACTTTTAAATATTTAAAATCTAACCCTCTTTACCTCGGATCGCATTTGCTGAGGTTCTTCAGAAAAGTTTAATTGCATTATGACACAAAAATTATTTTTAGATGATAATCAAGTTCAGTTGGTCGTTAAAAGTTGCTGGAAAAATATGCGGGACATAATGCAGTTGTTATGGCGATTCTTTAGATTAGATGATTGTTCAAAATAGCCTTTTGAATATCAGGAATGTATCATTTGTAAACCCTGATATTACACGCTTCAGTTTTTCTTTAATAGTGGTGGTGGTGACGTAGTGGGCTAAAGCACATAACTGGTAATCAGAAGGTTGTCGTTTCAATCCCCACAGCCTCCACCATTGTGTCCTTGAGCAAGGCACTTAACTCCAGGTTGCTCCAGGGCGATTGTCCCTGTAATAAGTGCACTGTAAGTCACTTCGGATAAATCGTCTGGCAAATGCATAAATGTACTATAAATGTAATAGCTGTGCACACAGCATATACACATCGATGGATGGTCCTTATACTAAGACCAAAAGTTTCCCCACTATTTGGTGCAGGTTGCCAGCTTGAACAGGGTCATGATGATTCGCTTCCGGGTCAGAACAAGTGGAAACCAACGATAGACGCAACACCAGGACCAATATTACAGTCCCATCAGACAGTCCCATCCAAAATGACATATAAAAACAAAATAAACTGTGATTTTTTGCATAATATGTCAGTCAGATGGTCTCTTCCTGTGCAAGTGGGTGGTACTTGACCAGAATAAGCTGCAATGTGGCCCAGACTTTAAGCCTTTATTCTAAAGCCTGGCTATGTGACTATGAGACTAAGGGGCACATACCTTTTCTTTCCAATATAATAAGCTTTTTTATCACGGAAACATCCCCTTGAGAACTCAAGGAGACAAATTTAAATATGAGGCATATTAATTTAATATACCATTAAATTAAATGATTACAGAATAATGATCCGTTTGCAGAGACGGGTCTTCAGTCTTACCTTCAGCAGGACGTTATAGAGGCTATCTTGATTAAAAATATTAAATAAAACCCCTCAAACTTTCCATTGTGTACAGTAAGTCGCTCTGGTCAGGGCTGCCCTGTGTAGGATTGTCAGATTGCGTTGTTTTCTCTGTCCTTTCTCGTTGAAGAGGTCTAATCAAACAGGACCTCAGTAGAGATTCTAGCTCATCTCATTACGCTCTGAGACAGTACTTTAGAGAGTCATCATTTGCACAGCTTAATAAATAGGTTAATAAAATAGAATTGTTTAATTATGTTTTACTCTCTCGATTGGTAATGTTCCAGAAGAGCTCAATTAAATAATATGATTTCTGTTATTAATTATCTCTGTCAGCTTGTTTAAATGATATTTTACAATGCCTTGATAAAATTACAGCTAGAGGCAAAGTGGTGATAGACAGACAAAAGCCATGGACAAATTATCATAAACTATTAGCTTGTTTCCAAAGGGTTTTATGTTAATCTTTAAGTGCTTAAGTACCCCGCAATTAACATCAGGAGTAGCTGCCTCCCAGCAAGACTAGCAAATTGAAGTGCTCAGATAAAAAAGAAGTTATTCAGATGTAAACCAGAAGAACGTTGGGCTATCATACTCAAGTGTACAGGAATTCTCATGTGCATGAGTGTGTGTGTGTGTGTGCGATCAAGGAGGTATAACAATATCATTATCTCTCATGGGCTATGACACAAGATGTCTCTTTCGGCCTGCTGCACTTTTGTATTGCTCTAAAGCGGGACACTAACAGGCAGATGAATGGCTCTCATCGTCAGCACCATCTGATGAAGGAACACGTTTACATATCAGCGCTGGTGGCTTGATATGCAAATGTGGCACTTTGAGAGACTATAGGGAGATATGGCTCATTGTTAGGGCTTCACAGCCCTGTGTTCCTTTTATGCTAAGCGTATCTGCTGTGAGAGAGCAGGCACCCATCTTGTAAATCAGACACCATCTCTGCTCGCTTAAACCAACAATGGAGGCCACAACCCTAAAGGACATGTGTTATTAATAGACTAATTAGGACCTTTTCTTGACTATCGGTTGTATCTTATTTTTAATTTCTGTTTGAATAAAAAATTATTATGAGGATAGCTTGGAGTAGCTTTGCCACCTAGGCAGAGGGCAAGTGGTGAAGAACATGTTACTGTGAGTCTCTCTGGTGTTAGATGTAGTAATTTTATCCTATTGCTGAAAGCCCTCCAGTACATCATAGGGCTGAATGCTTTGGACAAAAAAATATAATTGCAAATATTTTGAAAAATATTGCTAATGTGATTTGAACTGCCAAAAATATGTGTAACTGTAAATTAAACCATGTTTTGCCCATGATGAAAACATATGAAACCACTGAAAACACGTGTAATACACTGACCCCGTTAACATGTATTTAAGAAAGCACTACACACTAGAGACAAAACAGCTGAGCACACAAGCGCAGCACAGCAGCACGTTCAGACTTTTATTTATTTATTTTATTTAATCACAGCCCTCAAGGTTTGATACTGGGTCTGATTCACCCTAGTACATCATTACATGGAATACTAATACAGACCTCTGCATACCATATTCTTACTGGCCTTTAGGCTTTCTTACTGCCCTCAAATTTAAAGGCAATTTTACAACAAGAAACTTTATTGGTCTACATTGGTCTAAAAAAAAGTTAAGGGGCTTGGAAAGAAAGTGTCAGCCAAGCAACCAAATGGAAAGGGAACCTGGCAGCCTGGTTGTGGAACAAATAACAACGTACACCTGTACAATGACTCCACACATATGTTTACATGCACAAGCTTATTTTTGTGTTAAAATAATATCTTCTACAAAGGCTTAATGTGCATAGACAACTATATTTAAGCTATTTGTGGGCTGATTTGGTCTATGATTTGTCTCCGTGGCACTATCAAAACGTTGCTCTATTTGTTTGAATATCCTTTTGGCCCAACAGCAACATTGGCTCAACCAAACATGTGAGTTTGGGGAAGGAATACAATTTTACCTGACTGATAAAAAGGGATTCTTTTTTAAATTCTATGAAATTCCCATGCTGGTCTAGGCTGGTTTATACTGGTTAGTGCTGGTCTAGCTGGTGGACCAACATATCCATGCTTTTTTACCAGAAAAACCTTGCTGGTGAAGCTGATTGACCAGCTTGGTCTTTTTAATGAATCTGGTTAAGCTAGTTTAAAAGCCTGATGGGCACACCATCACACCAGCATTCCATGCTGGGGGACCAGTACTCAAAACACAACATAAGCTGGTGACCAGCAATGCTGGTCTTTTCAGCAGGGTAGCGGCACAGATATTACACACTTCATCTTTAAAGTTGGCCCACTGTCTCACAGCTATGCTGAAAACTAAGACCCGGTTTCGTAGGACTGTCTGGGATCTTTTTTATGAGCGAAAGATTCACTTCTCTGTAGTCAGCAACTCTTTGCACCCATGGTTTTATTCTTTTAATTGCTCCAACCCTACATCCACAAAGTCATTGTGCTAGTGTCCAGATAGGAAAATAAAACACTTGTCAGTGTTCTCTTCCCCATGTAAATATGGTAGATTTGGTCTGGCTGGACCTTTAAACATGATAAACACTTTTACTTTCAAACTGAATTCCTTTGTGTCAGGCCCCATAACTTATTGCCCATGATTACAAAGCTACCGATATAATAAATTAAGCTGATGGACAGAATTATACCCAGTGCTTCCTGCACTCCCCAGTGACGCATACTAGCTTAGTGCTCCTTGACAGCAGCCTGTGATTTAACACTAGTGAGGAGACCAAGAGGAAAACAGAAAACATTCACAGGAAAAGGTCTGAAACTTGGCCTCCACCTAGATTATGAAACAGTCTTATTCACTGGAAATGCAAGGCCTTTAAAATCTGTCTAAAATATTTTCATCTGTGATCATTTCAGTCAAGAGATGGAATTGTTTGACAAAATAGAAAGTGGAAGAGAAGGAAAAGGGAAGTCTTACTTTGAGTAGAACCTTGTCTCATGCTTTGAAACAGATACAATATCTGTGCTTGGGCATGTCACGGGCAGAGATAAACAGACTAAAGCAAAGAGATTGTGGAATTGTCATGACACAGGCTAATTTATCTCACTGAGAGACAGATTAAAGGTAGGGCCCTGTAAAACAAAGTTAGACTGCCTTAATCATGGGACAGGCTGCAAGCATTATAAATAATAAATCAGGCCTGGATAGTGAGAGGCTTGGGTGTTATTAGAGAGCATGGCCTTTTAAAGCAACAAAAACAAACCAATGAGAAAACATTGGCTCTGTTCCCAAACCTAGTGATCTGCCTTGATGTCTACTACCTACATAGGCAAAATCCTAACTGAAATGATAGTGATTAATTTGTAATGTGTTACATAGGCAGCATCTTGGTGTAACCTACTTAGTGCTCCTCATGTGAAGCGCACAGGTGACTTGACATACAATTTATTTCAATTGAGTCTGTCGTTAGCATGTTGCTAAGCTAATAACGTGGTTCTCTAACAAGCATAAAAATACAAAACGCACACAAATATTCAGTAAAATAATGCATTTTGAATTAGATTTAACAGTTTTTTTTTTTATTAAAAGGATAGTTCACCCAAAAATGATAATTTTCTCATCATTTACTAACCGTCGTCCCATCCCAGATGTGTATGACTTTCTTTCTTCTGCAGAAAACAAACAAAGAAATCTCAACTTTCAATTTTACTTTCACATTCTGAAAGTGAAAGTTTAGATTAATAGTCAAAAAGGATTGAAATATTGATCTTTTTCTCACCCAAAGTGATTGCGTAGTTTCAGAAGATATATATTAAACCACTGGAGTCTTATAGATTACATTTATGCTGCATTCAGATTTTTAGTGATTCAAAGGTAAAAGCACCTGCAGAGAAGAACTATTCTTCTAAAATTCTTTGTTGAGTTCAGCTGAAAAAGAAAGTCATACATATCTGGGATTGCATGAAAGTGAGTAAATGATGAGAGAATTTTGTATGAATTGACTAACATTAATTTCACTTCATTGGCCATCCTGGATTTACTTTTTTTTAAATAGTCTGCACTTATATAGCGCTATTTTAACCTTAGCAGTTTCCAAAGCACTTTACACTGTTAACTCATTTTGAACTCATACATGACACTTCTGCATGTGGAGTCGGTTGGGCTGGGAATTGAACCAACAATCCTGTGATTAGTGACCAACCCGCCCTACCACCTGAGCCTCAGTCACCCTTAGCTAGCTAAGCTAGCTTAGCAGGGCGACTATGGTAGACAAGATACATTATGTGTGCATTAAGCTAGACACAATGCATTATGTGATTGGAATTGTGTTGTGAATTGGAATCACACTGGACTTATCAAATTTTGTTTTGTTTTGTATTGTTTTGATTTATTTTGTTTGTGTTCCTGTGTTAGGGCATACATTTATTTGTCAAATGTGTTTTCAAATGTGCTAATACCTTTAAGATTTTAGTATGCATGTTTTTATGTTCTCTTTCATATTAAGATTTCATTGCAAGAATTTTTTTTTCAATGCTGCAAGTGTCATTAATGTTATTGTTTATTTTATATCAAATTGAGGATATTTCAGTTAGTTATTTAGCATGCAAATACCCCTGCGCTTTCAATGCTAAAACATATAGCTGGCTTTTATGTTCCTCTTACTCTCTAGGAGAAGTATCTCTCTTCAAGGATGATTAGGATGAAGTTAGGGGAGAGGAGACAAGATTTAAATTTCTCTGTGTCATTAGTTCGACATGGGGTCACAGCTGGGCTTCTCCCACCATAATTGCATGGCTTGATTTATCTGTAAAGAAGCCAAAAATACATATAAATCTCTGAACTCATCTTTGTTGCAGGATTCCCTGTCTGATTAATGACCGGAGCACAAAAACAAATGTGGTATGAATTATTCATAAGCGATGGCCTATTAAAAATGTGTATATTTACTCAAGAAAATCTCAAGGTGTTTCTCAGCTATCTTCTGTTTTGCTGATGATGGAGAACGTGAGGTTGGCTGCTTTCTCGGAGACCTAATAAACTTTTTTTACCTCAGCCATCAACCACAGGCCCCACACATAAATAGCCTTTATGTAAATCTGTCAGTATCTGGCCTGTGCCTAGGCTTCTGTGTAGATATTGGCCTGTCTAGAAGTTTATGACGAAGTTTAAAATCATTCATTAAACTGACCCTGCCGGTAAATCCACTTACTAGAAAATTGTATATATATTTTTTTTTTGTAGTTTGTAGATGCGATCATGAGTCCATTTTTAACTTCATTAATTGTCTGTTTCGGTTGACAAGAAATTTATGTAGTAATAATTTGCTGGAAATACATGTAGAAAGTTGTATATGATATATCCCTCACAGTCTCATGTTCCAGCAGCTGCAGCCCGGCTAATATTAAAGTATTTCAGCCACTGACGACCTTACTGTTTGTGCAGTCAAGATTATATATATACCCGCGATCCACTGCCTGCCTGAGAGGCGCTCATGGAGGTCTATGATAACAAAGAGTTTGTGATTTATAGCTTGCTGTGAAAGCAGAACTTGATGAGATTAAACAATTTCATAGCACAAGTGTTTCTCAGAGCCCCTGATTTGTAGTTGTGAGCTGCAAGTAAATCAACTTTATACATCTGATATCCTGCTCAGTAAAATTGCAGTAGAGTGCAATTACTGTTTAAGACAGCTACTTTTTATATAATTTTTATCCAGTGTTTGTCTCCTTTATTTTCACACCTGTCAGGGAGGTACTCACCTTCGTGAGTCCTTCTCCCAGGGAGGGGAGGATGCTGGGAAAATCCAGCACTCAGTTGTTTTTGTATTAGCCAGAGTTCTTTTTGCTGTTTTTGATCCCTCTAAACTGTTTAAGTATATTGTAGTACATGATTAATCGGGTCCATCCATAACAATTATGGCTTGAAATGTTGTTGGTGTTGATAGGAAGTAGTATCTAACAAATGCAGCTTGGTGAGTTAATTGTAAGTGCTCGAAACAGGCAGAGCTATTGGTCCTAAGTTTACACAGTAAAAGTGTTGTATGCAGTCTGCTTTATTGCTGTTTCATCAAAATCAGTGTAGAATGCTGGTCACAATATGTAATGAAACAGATTTATGAATGAAACAGGATAGTCATAAAGAAAAAACTAGGGTGGCTCGACTTTGTCTATCAGGAATTGATTGGATCATAAAACGTAGGCATTACATACCAGTTTACTGTATGTTGAGTGGTTGGAGGTGAGGGGTTGATAATAAGAGGGTTTGTGATGTCAGCCGGAAGGTAAAGTCATTTCAAAGACAAAGCAAGTTGTTACATTTTGCTCAAATGTTACAAAGACATACATTTACTTTTTGGAATATCATGCAATTAATTTTGCACAACAAGATCAGGAATGTGCATTGAGAAAGTTGTTTTCATGTTGATTTTAATAGCGACTCACAGAATATTACGCTTTAATTTAGAACATCATTTTAAAATGACATCATCCCTACTGCTCACATAACCAATCGATTACCATGATACCCTTTATTTGTTTTACTTTATGCTGTAGGCTGAAACATCAGTTTCAAACCAGTCACTGATGAGCACATTTTTACATTCTGTTCATTTGTGTGTGCTTTTGTGTCATGCATATATACTGTATTTGTGTATTTTATTTTCACATCACCCTTTATCTCTGCTGCAAACATCAAGAGATCTCATTATTTTGATGCATCTCAGTTTTTTTTCCCTCCCATATGCCCCAAGTCAAAATTAGTTTTCACTGTCTCTGTGATCTTGTCTGACTGGGGTGCGCTGGAAGCCATGAAAATGTCTTCACATCAGGGCTGAGTCAAAGACGTACTTCACAGACCCGTTCTCCCAGCTTAAGCATTGCTAAGTAACCTTCACATTTCACTCATGTAAGAAGCTAATTTCCTTTAAGTTCACATGTCACTTTCTGCAGGTTTGCTTTGTGGGTGCTTTTCAAATGTCTCTAAGCATCTAATTGCATAGGAAACATCCCAGATAGCACGCTTTGACAGGCCTGGTTGCAGAATCCTCAATAATTTAACATCCCAAACACTTGAAAACATTGCTGACATTAGATACAGCTCCTAACCACAACATAAAGAGCCACCATGTGTCCTATGAGAGAGAGTGTATGTGAAATGAAAAGATACAGAGAGAAGATATACTGTACATGGGGAAGGTGAAGAAAGGTAAATGTAGAAAATGTACAATTGCATTATTTAAAATCATGATTAAGTGAATTTGCCAGCCACCTTATTGAAGTATAATTTTTGAATCATCTATAAACAGTTTTTTTTTTCAATATGTATTAACTAATGGCATGCATGCAAAATGTTTACTCTTATGTCAGTGATATGCATTTGTGGGCAGCAATAGCTGTGAATTTGTAGTTATGTCAATTTAAAATGGTTGCACACAAGTTTATTCTCTTCTGTTATATAAAATAATACTTATATATATATATATATATATATATATATATATATATATATATATATATATATATATATATATATATATATATATGCAGGTATATACTATACTATAAAAATAAATAAAAAGCTTACTCCTATGCTCAAGGCCTGTAAAGCCTGTTAAGTGGTGTGCCTGTTGATATGGGTGATTAACTTCCTGTTGTGCTTAAACCTTTGCTTTCTTAAACCTGAGCTATACATAGAGACCTGTCTATGGAGGGCATTTGGCTATATACTTCAGGCAAAAGCTTGTGATCACTGATCATTTACGTAGCACAAGTGCATTGAAGTAGAACTGGTAAATCATTCAATATTTGCTCAATGCAGCTCACACCACAAAAAAGACTTTTATAACCCTTGATGAGCAGGCACCATTACATCTAGATCTCTCTGTGTAGTAATTACCTAAGAAAACAGAATTAATACATTTTCATGCACACTACAGCAATTTAAAACACATTACTGCTACTCATCTGAGAGACAATTACGAAAGTGAAAAGCATTAAACTGCCTCTTTGACGCTTGTCTCTCATCAGTGGTTGACATATATAAATGTGCTGAAGACATATTGTTCATTTTTAGTTTGTGAGATGGTGGTGGTGTAGTGGTCTAAACCACATAACTGGTAAACTGGTTATCAGAAGGTTGCTGGTTCGATCCCCACACCCACCACCATTGTGTCCTTGAGCAAGGCACTTAACTCCATGTTGCTCCAGGGGGATTGTTCCTGTAATAAGGGCTCTGTAAGTTGCTTTGGATAAAAGCATCTGACAAATACATAAAAGTAAATGTAAAACGTAACTAATGTTTTTAACTAAAGTTAACATATACAACCTTGTTGTAAAGTGTTACCAATGCAACTACGTATATAATCTTGCAATAAAAGTAAAATAAAAGGGAGGGGAAAATGCTTCCCATATCTTTTGTTGTTTTCATCAAAGCCATTAAATCCATTCAAACACTTTTGGCACAAATGATTCCAAACAAATTAGGCAGATACCAACATGGACAGGTTGTGTGACATGGCCTCAACCCAAAAACCATGAAATATGACTACATTAGACTACATTAAATATGGGTTACATTTGGTTTTGTGTTTGGTGTCAACTTGATGTCCTGTGTAAAATCTGTGTCCGGAAGTAAAACTAGTCACCAGTAATTTAGTTACTGTACTGTATATTATGTGTTAGAGTCTGACCTATATACAGTAGATGGATTCAGAAAAACTGTAAATGTAAAATGTCTATTATTTTTAATGATAGAAAGTAACAGTTAGGTTATTTGCACTGGAAGCATGTTTCACTAATAAACTCATTAAGAGCGTATTAATTAAAAATAGGAACATTTTGTTGACATAAATATACACAAAGAAAGTTTGTTTTTCCTCTGATCTATGGATCATCAGAATAAAAATTATAACAAGAAAGACAAGGAAAGTTTCATACCAACAGATTCTTTTTTTCTTGATACAGACCCAGAGAGAAAACATATCAAAGAACATTTTGCTACATGTCTTTTGCAAGCACAAAAAGCTGAAATGGTGTCAAGAGAAAACAAAACAGAAAGCTTGATTCTTCTAACAATTGCTTTAAGCTACAAAATCTCATTGAATCCCTAGCCTCCCGTTACTGGCATATTTTCACTCATGCTCTTAAAGGGAAAGTTGGCCCTTCTTTAGGGCCTGATGGGTTGTAGGCTGATGCTTAGCAACAACATTCCTGCGCCTTAAGTAGCAGTAAAGCCCCTGGCTGAACTCTTTGAAGTGGCTGTCAGGCCACATTTATTTCGTTTTAGCACTTTGTCTACTTGTCCAGATATAAGGAGATAAAAGCACTGGTGTTTACACTGATCTTTGCCTCTCTTTCTCTCTCAATCTGTCTGTCTCACTCTATCTGTGTATATCTCTTTTGCAGTACTGGTAATTAGATTGTAGACCTGATCAGGCATTGTAAGGATGAGATGTGTGGTGAGAATACGTGTAGATGCACTTCAGCAAGGAATATCTCCAGCTCTGGGGGTTCATACTAATACAAAATTATGCAGTTAACTGCATCTTAGCCACCCATTCACCCCTTCCCACTCTCTGAAGTAAAGATTTGTGTGGAGTTGATAATCACAAATGGCTGGATTTTTTGTCATTTATTTGCGGGGGAGAAAAAAGGACATGCAAGGGGAAGAGAGAGCATGAGTATGATGTATAATCCAGGAGACGAGTCATATTTCACTGTGACATTTTCAGCAAGGAGTCCTCCCTTTGAGTGCAGAGTCCCCGTTGGGCTGAGAGCTGCTGTGGTTTTCTCTGTTAATGCCATTATTAGAGACTTTCTTCTTTCCCCAGCTTGTAAATTTCTGCTGCATTATCATAAAGTGTAGTGATTACTCAGTGTATAAAGACAATAATGATGTGAGCAGGCAGCATATGCCCAGGGCCTGGAGAACGAGAGCTCAGCGTGCTGTGACGAGACATGCATGCAAACCTGACACTGCAGCGCCCCCATCTGACCAATGCAGGAAATATGGTGCACCATCACTCTGGTGTGTACATCTGTGTGTTTGAGTGCACGAGTAGGTGTAGAGTGAAAGAAAGAAAGAAAGAAAGAAAGAAAGAAAGAAAGAAAGAAAGAAAGAAAGAAAGAAAGAAAGAAAGAAAGAAAGAAAGAAAGAAAGAAAGAGAACATGGTGGAAAATGTGTCTATTACTCAACTGTCCATGTGGCTCTGGATGTAGAAATGATTTGGAGAAGTCAGGTAGTGTCTGGTTCATCTAAATCTCAGGGTTAAAATGTTCAGTCAGATCCAGCAGCTTCTATATCTCTGCAAAGACCTCCCAAAGTTACCACACCATATTGTCCACATTTCTCTGTGTCTGGACTGCAGGATTTCGGCCTTGATGGATATTCATTTGGACAGTGGAATGAGTTGAAGGGGTATTCCTCCTCTTGCTCATGGTAGCACAAAAAAATCTGAAGATACTTTCATCTAGACTCAAGATTGCATGCAGTGTACTGACAGCCTCCCCGAAAACAGCTTCTCTCTCTCTCTCTCTCTCTCTCTCTCTCTCTCTCTCTCTCTCTCGCTCTCTCCCTGTCAACCCACTGTCCCTCTGTTCAGAGCGCAGGACTTATCATGGATGTGAAACTCTCAATGAATACACCACCAGGCCGAGCAGCTGTTAATTTGTACAACCTTCACATTTAATTTTTTAAAAGGCAAAGGGAAGTTTACTCGGAATTGCTGTCCGGTGATGGAACCCAAGGGCTATTGCGTTTCAGACCATACATGGAATGGCAATTTTTCACATGTGCAGTAATGGGTTTTAAGAGTTTTCATATGTTTCAGTGTGGATAATAAGCTTTTGTAAAACACTTGAAAATGGCAGTGTAGCCTTAGAACTTAGGTAGCATAACTAACACTATCCACATTAATATTTGTATTTTTTTTAAATGCATAAATTTAGCTAAGTTTACAACTCTCATCTACACTAGAACAGCATTTTCCTACAATGAAAATGGTACATTTTGAAAACATCATTGTATAATTTTGAAAATGATAACAATAGAAAACATCATAGTTACTTTTTTAACCTCTGTTCCCTGATATAGAGAACGAGACGTTGTGTCAAATGTGGTTACACAAGAGGTCTGTCTTGAGAGATCCGGGGAGATCCCGCCCCCGGACATATGGGTATGGTAAATAAGGTACAGCCATTTACAGTGGTAGGTCTAGTGTCGTGGCAAGGGGGACACAATGTCTCATTCACTCCATCAGGGAATGGAGGTTACAACAGAAACATGACGTTCCCCTTCTGTCACTCACTCGACGTTGTGTCGAATGTAGTGACACAAGGTGTCCCATTTAAAAGCGCCATGCACTAGACTGTGTTGCGTGAACCGCTGACACAGGTGCAAGCAGGCTACTGCGTGCTAGAAGCAACTGTATCGGCCGCACGTAACCCTCCCAAATGTCCCCAGAAAAAGGTGTCATATACATACCTTAGGTTCCCAGCACCACTAAGGGGGGAACAGGTGACATGACTATCATGGAAGCAAGCCAGCCAGCCGCAGCCTATTCTCACTCTATGTTTCTTGCATAAAGCGTTAATTCAGCTGCGGCTATGAAGCTATGAAATGCGTCAGGGAAGGCGATCTTTCCCGATACTATTCTTTCAGGGGGAAAAGACCCTGCGGAGACCACATCCTGCCCAGGCTAGGGAGAGGTGATATGTGGCCAATACACCACATGGGTTGTCAAGCCACACGTGGGAGTGGCGCGGTGGTAGGTCCTACCTCATGAGGGAGAAGCTCTCCAAACACAGCGACCGGGGCAGAGGGACTGCCCAAGGGAGACGCGGATCCGCCAACAGGGGGATACATCACAGGGAGGTGCCTGAAGAAGGAATTAGGCCTGTGGAGCCCTACCCCAGTACAGAGCACTTGCGGCTCATAGTGGGTCTGGTCGCAAATTCCTCCGCTATATTCACAGGCCAGAAGGTTAGGGAGAAAGAACATACAGGAAGCGAGAGCTTAGTGGCAAACCTGGGAAAGAGAGAGCGCACTGGATCAACTTGGTGAAGGAGCTAGGTGCAAACGGAACACCCCTCCAACCTCTCTTCCAGAAATGAAAGCACTGACCGAACTGCACATCTCTGTGGGTCTTCAGACCAGGAAGAACACCAATTTGCAAACAAGCGCCACTTTAGGGCGTAACGTTTCCTGGTAGAGGGCGCTCTGGCTTGGTCTATGACCGCAGGTGGTATGTCACTCGAATCTTCAGCAACCTGTCCAGGAGCCAGATGTGGAGTTTCCGGAGATCTGAGCGTGGATGCCAGAGGGTACCCCGTCCCTGGGAAAGGTCATTCCTCAGGGGAATTTTCCAGGGAGTTGCTGTCGCAAGAAGCGTGAGATCCAAGATCCAAGTCCGAGTGGGCCAGTAAGGAGTCACTAAGGTGACTTGGTCTTCATTCTCCCTGATCTTGCACAGCACCAGTGCAAGAAGGCTCACTGGGGAAATGTGTTCTTGCGCAGCTGTGTGCCAGTGCGTCTGTCCCAATAGGGGCCTCTGTCAGGGAGTACCAGAGCGGGCAGTGAGAATTGTCTTGGGAGGCAAAGAGATCTACCTGTGCCATACCGAAATGGCCCAAAATCAGCTGTACCACCTGGGGGTGGAGCCTCCACTCTCCGCTGAGTGAGATCTGTCGCGACAGCGCGTCCGCTGCCATGTTGAGGTTGCCTGGGATATGAACAACCTGAGTCGCTGCTGACTCCAAAGGAGGAGATGGCGGACGAGTTACAGTCCAAGCCCACGCTCACGGCAGCCCGGGAAAGCATGTCGACCATCTGCACGTCAGCCTCAGACTGGGAGGGCTGACACAAAGGTGGCAGCCGAGTCGAGTCCTCTGCATCAGACGCCTGAATGCTCTCTGATGCAGCGGTGACGTCATCCAATTCCAGGGGCTCAAAGGAGAACGTGGGCTGGCCGTGAGGCGAGCCACACTCACCTCGAGCCTGGATGGAAGCAAGCGAGCGTGCAGGGGGCGGGTGATTCGTAGGGATTTACCCGGCGAAACTGAGCATGCTACCATCCCCAAATCGCCTCCATCACCAGCCGGCTCGTACTGAATCCTATGGGAAGAAGGAGTGATGCGGGGGGTGGCTGAAGTGGCATTCAATTTAAGACATTAAAGCCACGACCGCAACGCTGCCATGGTCATGGTCTCGCAGTGAGTACATGAACCATCCACAAACGCTGCCTCAGTGTGATCGCTACCCAGACACACGAGGCAGCATCTATGACCTTCAGTCTTGAGGAGATATCGACCACATCCAGGAACTATACAGAGGCAGAAAGGCATGTTTAAAAAGACACATCCTGAAAGAAACGTTCAACGCCAGCTGTATATTGCTCTTTTGTGAGTGAAAATAAAAATCTTTTAGAGGGAAAATACTCTTTTAGGAGAGAGCACTCTTTCAGACAGAAGCGCTGTCGAAGCGCCCAGGGGTGTGGACTGCACAGCATGCAGAGAAGGAGAAAGCTGCTGGTAATGCACCATAGATCCAATTGCAGTGCTTTACCAACAAAGGTGAGTGGAACAGTAGTGAACTTCAGCTTGCTGCTGCACAACCGCTCGGCTCCGAGGAAAAAATAGAACTGAGAGATGCACTCCCACTTCTCTTTATAGCCATATGTCTGGGGGCGGGACATGCATATTCTTTCTGCCAGTTTCTCATTGGCCTTTTCTCAAGTTCAGAGGTACACGAGGCTCTCAAGAAAGACCCCTTGTGTCACTGCATTCGACACAACATCGAGTTAGTGACAGAACGGTAACTGAAAACTGAGTTTTTTAAACAAAAAAAAAGTAGTGTGGATTTGAACTGAGATATGTGGCATTTGGAACAGCCTTTGTGTCAGGAGCATGCCTATGATGCTTTAAAATACTGCCTCTGTCATCTTTATTTTATTTTACACATTTTTCAACCTTTTTGTATTTTGCTCAAAATCATAATCACTTTCCACAATATTATCATTCATTATAGGGGGACAGATCTAACTAAACAAGTTGCCATTTATGTGATGGATAGTGATGCATATCTTTTAAAAGCAAATGAAAAACAAAGTGCTCTATGAAAAAAGTGATGCTCTTAACTGCCTGTGTGTGCTCAAAGCTTCCAGACTGAATGAATTCAAAGAGCCCGGGTTGGTGACCCCTTGGCTTGTGATTATGTTTGTGAAAAATCTTAAGGATGCCGATCAAAGCAAGGCTCTTGTCTGGCTGCCCTTTCCCCCCAAGATAACAGCTGGCATTCAAACAGAGTTTTCCTTTAACTTTTTTTTTGCAGGGATTCCCATTATGAGGTAGGACTCCTTTCTCATCTCGAGGATGCCTCATTGAATAAAGAGAAAGAGAGGAGTGAAGGGGAGTGGAGGAAGTGGGAGGGAGGGCTCTGATTAATCTTCTTCAAGGGTTGGGGGTGTTTGATCAGCGGACTTGGCCCGGGAGGGGTGGGATGGTTAGGAGAGACGGGGTATCTCTGATGTTGACAGCAGGCAACTTTTGCGCACGGCATGTGATTGACGTGCCTGGCCGCTGGGCCGGAGGGGGGTTGCTGTGTGTCCGGTGGGGCATAGCCAGCCCCTGTCTGTGGGTGGTGGTGTTAATAATGTGACAACTGGGAAGATTAATTGTAGACAAGCACTGGGATTACGAGTGACTTTGTGACTGGGACAAGGCTGTTTGGTGGGGAAGGCCTCTGATCTGTCAGGTCCAGAGGAAATTAGTCAGGGCAGACTGAAGCTGACAATAAAAATGCTTTAAGCTGGGATAGGAGAAATATTTTAGCAGCAAAAAAGTTTCACACTTCACTGGCAATAGTAAACTGCCTACAGTTAGCCTAATGCATTATTTTACATGGTGGTAAAATATATATATATATATATATATATATATATATATATATATATATATATATATATATCCGATTATCAAGGAATTTGGCTATTTATTGAACATTAGTGTTTTTATTATTATTATTATTATTATTATTATTATTATCATATTGCTGTTGCTGACATTTTATAAAACTAATAAGCAACTCAAGACTGTGCATTGTGATTAACAACTTGTGAGAACACGTTAGCCAATGTGAACAAGATTCTCTTATAGTGCTTATGAACATGCAAGATTGTCAGTTATAATTTATTTAAATTCCTCACTAAAACCTATTATATACCTTATCGTATTCCATTGTAAAACTTAGCATATTACTTTTTTAAGCTTTAAAATGAGTCACTATTGCCATTGTATTGAAAAGACAGACTGGTATTGTGTATTCATTAAAACATCTAATTTTGGGTCGTGCACAAAAAAATAATATGGTTATAGATTGACATGAGGGTGAGTAAATTATGACAAAATTTTCATTTTTGGGTGATCTCTCCCTTTAACTATAATAAAATCAATGTAATGCATGCCATTGAGTTGCTTTTTTATTTTTATTAGAAGTTAGCAACATCAATATGATAAAGACACATGTTCTATACATTTTCAATTGTCTTGATACTGATAATTGGAATAAGCAATTCTTCAAATGGTTCACTGGGAAAAAAAAAAAATACATTTTGTGTTGTTTCTCAAAAAAATCTATTGCAGGCCTACTTTTGTAGTCCATTTATTCAGTATGGTGTATGCATTTCATAACACATTCAGAGCTAAGGTCAGTGTTTGCAACAAATGAAAGGAAAAAAAATAAACATATAAGGCTATATCTAATGTTTATTTGTCATTTATGATTAAATGCTCTGTGAATCCCTGCTTGCAGAAGCTCTGGGTATTTTTGCAAAGGCATCAGATATCAAGCCACCATGATGTATTGTGTTTTTGGTCCTTGAAAAATGACAAAGTAGGTAGTGAAAAAAATACTCATGACCTACCAGAAGCGCACAGAGGATCTGTATTCTCCTCAGCTCTTCTCCTGTCTTTGCAGTGGCCTTTATGTGAATATATTTGTATTTTTAAGGGCAGCCTCCTGAGTTCAGTGAGTGAGAGATGAGTTTACTTAAACTCAGGTCTGGCCTTTGGAGAGCAGTAATGTCACGCCACCTGTTGGATTGTCAACACATAACAGCATGTGTGGGGAGCGGGGTAGTGTGTGAGTGAGTGGCAGGCTGACCCGAACGTGACCCAGGGGGCTCTTCATGGCTGAGTGGTGGCTGGGGCCCTTCCAATGGTGGCCCCCTCTCTTAAACATGCAGGGGATAGGTAATCAAAGCCAGGGTCCTCCCCTCCTTGCAAAATAATGAAACTTGCCCTCATCCTGCGCCCTGATAAAATTAGAATGGTGCTTCTAACATTTCCTTTCCCCTGAGCGCTGATAAAATTTATGACATTTGGACAATTCGTCATGGCAATTAAATCTCACTCACATTCTTTCTTTCTCTCTCACCCCTCCATGCCTTTCCCATTCCCTTTCCCTTTTGTGTCATCAATCTGGGAAAATTTTCTTGATTGCTTGTGACAAATGAGTTCTTTTCATTTAATTCAATTAGGATCATTGGGCGGAAATCAATAACCAACATTTCTCCTGTCTATGTTAGATAATGAATCATTGGAGAGGACAATATAAATGTTCGCAGGTGTGTAAACTGAGCACTGTGAATTTATGTTTGTGGGTAGTTGACGCAGAACGAGTACATGGAGTTTTCTTTTTATCAACATCAACATTTTAGTGTAAAATTTCTTTGAATTTTGTTTAAAGGAAAGTGTATATCTAATGTCATGTAAACGACCTCCATTGCTTTTTGCTTTTTCTAAGAAAAGAAACCCCCCTAAGACCAGAGCTTGTCTGCTGTGTGCACTTTTTTATTTATAACTAGTAAACATGCAAGAAAGGACTATGTTGTGAAAATGTAAATAATACCAAGTTATTGAATGTTAGATTTTGTTTTGTTGTTTTTTTGTTTGTTTGTTTTTTGGTCAAATTGTTTATGTGATGGATATTCATGTTTTTGAAACATTACAGAAATTATCAGAATTTTCTCAAGTTCAACTTAATGAGCAGCATCATCCAATCACTGCCAACCATTATAAGTTCTAAATCTATGTACTGATTGCTATTGTCCCATGTCTGACAAGCATGTTGATTGAGTGGTCCAAGCATCATCTGCAGCCTGAAACTGAACTTTTGATAGGAACTTTAGAATGATAGCACTTAGCTGCATAGAAAACTACAGGATGCTCCCTTGCTCCCTAATTAATGAATGACTTGAAATGCAGTTTATTTTCATCCTAATTCCATATAAAGTCTCTGAAAGCAAAATGTTTCAGCTTTTGGATCAAACCGTTGATTCACAATGTGATAATGCACAGTGAATATAGGATTTCTAAGGAAAAAATGCACTAAAATGGTATTTTGGGATAAATTGCTAAAATTTTAAACATATAAAGATGAAACTAGAGACTCTAATATTTTGATTAAACAGGTTTCAATGTAAAAACTTGATTAGTTTGCTTATGAGATGTAGTTTTGTTGCTGTTTCTTCCAAAGACAAACTCTGTTGTGGTCAGCACCGTGTTGTTTTGTCACATGACTCTTCCAAAGTTTAACCCTTTACTGACAGCACAATGTCTCCTGAACTGAGATCAGTTGGTTTAATAGAATGTAAGAAATGCTTTGCGTATAGCAAAACTAAAGTACAATGTCCTAACATTGTCCTAAGAAGGTTAAATGGTCCTGTGTTGCGACAAATTAATAAAAATAATTACAAAAAATACATATATCCTATATGTACCAATGAATGCTCTTAATTAAAGCTGTGTAATTCATTCAATGTTAAATTCTTTCTTGTTTCTCTGCTTAATATGCAGAATCATCTATAAGTAAGCCAATTATAGGTGTAACATTGTGGCTCTGTGGCTCTTATAACAACATTGGCTCAAACAATGTTTGAGTTTGAGGCAGGACTACCTGTTTGTACAACTAATGGAAAATGGAGTGAGTTTTCTGAAATTCTATTTGTTGATGCTAGTGGTTGACAAATTATACACTTCAGCTTTAATATGAAATAATAAAATATGATTATATGCATGATAATTAAGCAAAATGCGGTTTAAAATAGTATTAGCTTGAAAGTAGCATATCACAGGATGACAACTTCTCAAAAATATTTATTGTCAACTACCCATACCCAAACTCTTTTCTTCCAGGATGTTGGCAGTGATCTGAAGTGTGAAACCCCAAGCAAGGTCTACCACAAGGATCCAGAGATGCCAGAAACCACAAAGGTGAACGCTATTTAGACAAAAACACAATATGCGTACATTTCCCCTGGCTGGTTTATGCTCACATGGATGGCAAGTATCTAAAACAAACGCAGCCTCAATTGCTCTGCAGAATGGATTGTTTTGAAATGTCGGACTGCATGAGAGGAGCAGCTCTTATGCAGGACACATTTATCATGCTCTTTTTTTCTCTGTGCAATCCAAAGCACTGTTTTTATGTCACGGGCTCACGGCCATGGTGTGGTGGTTTCATGTGAGGTCAGCTGTGTGCCTCTCAGCCCCCCACCAAGGACAGATCTATTTCACAAAATCTGACCTGCACCTCTCAAGAGATGAAAGCCCAGTGCTTTGTCAAAATCATGCTGCTTGAGAATACTCCATTAAAAGGTGAACAGAGCTGACATATTAAATATTTTTCTCCCTCTTAGATTTCGGCGAGCTGACAGTCTACATTTGTTATTTTTACGATACTGTACTGCAGCGTTAGATAACACGAGCCCTCATCTTCGTCCTTCGCCTCGTTTTATTCCTCTACCTTTATCACTGCATTTTTATTTATCTTGACTTACTGCCTATTCTATTTCCTTAATGCATCAGCTCCGACACTGTAACTCTTTACTAAAACTAACCTTTGGCTTTGGCATGAAAATGCTTTAATAGAATAGTCATGACACTAAAAGATGCAGTTCACCTCCAAGACACTGTCAGAGAAAGTCGAGCCATCTGTTTGGATTGGTGGTACTTCATGTGGCTTTTGTGGAAATATAATGGCATAATTACCTTCTTTTACACTTCAAGTCTAAAGTTTAGTCACACCTTCTCATTATTCATTATTACTATTTTCCACATTTTAGAATAATAGTGAAGTCATCAAAACTATGTAATAGCACAAATGGAATGAGAGAATAATGTAGAGTCCAAAAACAAACAAACAAAATCTTATATTTTAGCTTCACTCAAAAACAAATCCTGTACTGCTTTTTAACCTCCTGAGACCTGAGTGTGACTGCTGTGTGCATTTTCCATTTCCCTTTTTGAATTGTTAATAGTAGCACATGATAATAATAACTTGTAGAGCTACTAATTTTCCTAAAAATTAATGTCCATGTACAGTATGTGGACACTGGAACTAAGCTGTGACATTTTAAATAATACCATAACCAAACTATAGAAAGTAACATTTTTAATCAAATTGTTTTTGTTTCCAGAAGTGTTTGTTAATCGTGTTTTTGAGACATTACAGACAATACATCAGAAATTAGCATATTAAATTATTATTGAAAGTAATGGCCAGAATCATCCAATCACCACCAAACATGTTAAAATAAAATTACCATTGTCCCATGGCTGCTAAACATGTTGAGTGTTTCAAACATCAACTATAGCCTGAAACTGAACTTTTGACCAGATTTTAGGAAGTTAATCCACTTGGCTGCATAGAGGGTTAAAGGATGCTCCTTTGCTCCCTAATTAAGGAATGACTTAACCTCCAGTGTGCTGTCTGTCTGCACTGGTCTCAGAACAGTTCGAAATGCAGCTTATTTGCATCCTAACTCCATATAAAGCCTCTGAAAGCAACGTTTTTCAGCTTTTAGATAAACCTAATGATTCTCAATGTGAAAATGCTCAGTGAATATAGGAATGCATTTACTAATGTTAATGAATAGAACCGTATTTTACAGAGATAACAGAATAAAATATAACAACATTTATATTAAAATGAAGCGAAATGTTATTTATTAAAAATAACAAACGTAAGACTTGAACAAATTATGTTAAAAGATGAATGCTGATGTTGTATTTCAATATGTAATGTTAATTCAGCAGTATCTATTCTGTGTTGTAAAGGATGTTGTTGTGAGGACTTTTATTGTGACGGGTGGATGGTAAAGGAGAGAGAAAAAGAAAGAAAAAGATAAAGAAGCTAAGAAAATAACTCGTCCGTGTCCGAGGGTTTTATTCTAATATTTCTTTAGTCTTTTAGGATTAAGCCCCGAGAACACCCACAAGCAAGTATTGCACTAACATGTTTTTTGAGAGAATAATGTCCCAAAATCCACATATGTGGACATCATGATTTTTTGAAGCAGCATATCAAACGAAACTAGAGACATGAAGCACTTTTGTTGGTTCTCTGACCTTAGAAGTGCTTCTTGGAAATCAATGTCATGTTATTGTGTCACGTTACTCGGTGCGCGAGTCACGTGATACAACAAACCTTTAAATGGCTATCTAGAGTGTTGTGAAAAGTATTCAGTTGGTTTAAATTAATTGAAAAGATGTGTTGCATATAGTGAAGCCAAAATACAACTGTCACGCATATGAGCTTGCACGAAGTTACACAGTATTGAATAAGTTCCCATGTACAGTATGCTGTCCATTTGATGGCTGCCTTTCATTCAATATCTTCAATCATCAATTATTAACAAATTCATACTTGCATATATATTTGTATATTTGCCTACTAAACTATGGTCAAGCATATAAGAATTTAGATCACAAGGTTTTTAAAATGATGCGAAAAATAAATTCAATCAAATATATCCAAACTTTTAACTGGTAGTGTATATTATATAGTAGAATGATGGAAATTTGGACACACTCTCATAGGTAAAAGCCTATCCTCCCATCATGTTTGCTGTATATTATTTTCTGGCTTGCAGTGGCAGGCAGGGTTAGCACTGAGTATGACAGCAGGCTGTCTGAAACAGAGACCCACTTTACATTTTCTCAATATTTTTACAATTGATGTCACCTGTGCAAGGCCCCCAGAGCCAAGGTGCCATAGGTAATTACAGTAGACAGTGGAAGGAAGAGGGGGACTGGCTAAATACATGGCACTGGAGACTGGAGGTCTTGGCTATGGGACATTGTCTGCTGTTTTTTGGTGAAAATTGGAAAGTGGACACACAGTGAGTAGACAGGATAAGCTTGGAGGAGAGCAATGGAAGAGGGTAAAACTGAAGCATGGAGGCTGTGTGGCAGGACCGGCATGTCAGCGAGAACCACAAGAGTCTGGAGATGGGGGATAGTGGCCGCAGGAAGCAGTGCTGCTGTCAGCTTCCACCAGCTTTAAACCGGCCTGTCAACTGAGTCTAGCCCAAAGTTTCTCTCAAGAGCCAAATGTCCTGTTAAAGGAATAGTTCAATCAGAAATGGAAATTCTGCCATTATTTACTCACCCTCATGTCATTCCAAAACTATGATTTTTTTTCTCCTGTGGATCACAAAAGGAGATTATGCTGACTGCTCATTTCCTCATTATGAAGATGATTGGGGACTACAAAACAAAAAAAATATTGGTACACACGAAAAGTGTGTATTCCAATTATTACAAGTATTCTGAAGACATACGATAGCTTTGTGAGATGAACTCAAATAAAAAATGGTGCTGTTGCACATTCTACATAAGATTTGATGTGAATGCCTTTTGGTATTGGTATAGGTATTGTGTGTTTTCAAGACATGAAAAGTTGGATAAAATTTGTATGGACCAATTTTATAATTTTATGGTGCTTTTTGTCATTTTGGAGCTTGGCAGACTTTGTCCCCTTTCACTTTCAATATATGGAAGAGAGCGTCCAGGATTTTCTTCAAATGTTTTTTTTTTTTTTGTGTGTGGAAGAAAGAAAGTCATGTGAGAGTGATGTTTTAAACCAAAAACAACACCGGTCACTGCAGAGCATCTGTCTGTTCACAGGCAAAAATGAATGCAAAATCAAGTGGAGCCACCATGCACCCTCCTCCACGCAACCCTCCTCCAGTGGCGAGGGATTTTCTGATGACACGTCTTCCTCCTATCCTGGGTTTTGGCACCTCTGTGGCAGACTCTGCCTTCGCTACCAAGGAGGAAGTGAGAACCGAAGTGAACAATCAACAGATCTCTAATTTGACGTAAATATCTGATCTGAAACATACCGGCATGTGTTTCTCTCTTTCTATCACTGACATCCCCGTCTCCTCTTTATCCATCTTCCAGCTGGTTGAGATGATTCAGCGCCGGGCGCACACCACACCCTCACAGCCCGACCACACCCTCGTCCTCGTCACAGTATGTTAATAACAATCATCACAGTAGGTCACATAACTGCCCTGGAACTTCAAAAATAATTGAAATGGAAAATATTCAAAGCCCCAAAAAAGTCTTTGGACACTTTCAGGGAGCGATCACCACTTTTTAATTCCCATCATTCATCTTTACCATGGCGAGCTAACCAGAGGCCGTCGAGGGTGAAACTGTACTCTTCCATCAGCCACACCGCTTTTAAATGCTCCTTTTCTGGGCCCTGCTCCAGCTGGGTTGACTGTATTTTAAATGGCACACAACTAAACCCTTGAGGCAGGCTGCCTTCAAAGAGAAAATCTTAACTGAAGACCCCCCCAGGGACCATGCACTTTTTATTCGTCTACAGTTGCCATCTTTACTGCATTCCTGATATGTAGCCCCAAAACAGGACTGCATATGAAGAATAATTGGCTTTACAGTCGCGGTACAACAAATAAACAAACCTCTGGAACTGTTGAGAGGGCACCACTAAAACAGTTAATGTTTTGCCCAAAATGTGAAAATGATGACAAATTTGCTGTCACAGCGGCTGGGAGAGGCCAGACGATGGAGCAGTGGGTGCTAAGCACTGACTTTTAGAACGCAGCAGGACAGAGGGTGATTTACACCTGCTGCTTGTCTCCCTACCCTCCATTAATTTACATCTGGATAGCATGCATCACTCATTTACTAAAGTCTGGATCTGCACCAAATTGTTTAGCTATAATGCCATGTTTAACACACAGCCCTAGACAGAGATATTTATATCTATGATCCTGTGTAATTGAGATACATTTGATTGGTGTTGGTGATGTGCTGCTTGTCTTGTTTTATAGCCCAGTGGATATGCAATAGCCCCAAGCTTTGCCGTTGGCAGAGCTGCCTCTTAATTATATCCTCTTGAGCAGTTGTTCCTCTTTTCCTTTGCTGTTAGCTTGCGTTTGCATGTGTAAAAAATACATTAAAACCTACAAGCAAAACTTAAAGATATGCACTTTCAGCCATCATACTCTCCTCTCACTGCTGAAAAAATGAATCAGAATTTGGCTGGTTTGTTGATCTCAGAATTTGGCTGGTTTGTTAGATCTAAGGATCTAAGGTGGTCTCCCAGCCAGGTCACACTGATCTGGTTTCCTTGTTGTAATAAAGTTTTGGCCACTTGCTGCTCAGGGTGGGAGACCAGCTAAACCAGCTGAACATCAGCTTGGCCGTGAGAGACTAGCTAGACCAGTAATTTGCAACCTGACGTACACGTACACCAGGGGGTACATAAGCAGATCCCAGGGGGTATGTGGAAAATAAATGGGATTTTGCCATGTTGAACACATAAAACAAAATGAATGACTTAAAATCTAAATACCAGGGATTAGGGCTGAGTAAAAATCTAGTTTTCAAAGTAATCGTTAAATTCATTTAAAAAATCTTGATATCCATTCTTAAAATTCTAAGATAGATCTTTTAATATGCAAAGATCAGCACCGAGATCCACCATGTGATAAGAGTAAAAGTTTGGTTTGACTTGTACTGTGCAATGTGTGTCCAAGGCAAGATCTACGCAATCCATTTGTCATTCATAATTTCTCTTATAATACCCCTTCTGAGGGTGCATGAAGCCTTCACACACAATACGTCTCCACGGTAATGCGCTCAATAAGCCACGTGATAAGATGCGCTGATTGATTATCTCAGACGCGAAGGCAACTGAGAGTCGTCCTCCGCCACTCAGATTGAAGCGGGTCATCATGCCACCACAAGGACTTAGAGCACATTGGGAATTAGGCATTCCAAATTGGGGAGAAAAAGAAAATTCTCATTGGATCATAATTAATTTTTTCTAGTAAGATCTTTTATATTAGGGCAAAAATCATATATATTTTTTCTCCCCAATTTAGAATGCCCAGTTTCCAATGCACTCTAAGTCCTTGTGGTGGCGTAGTGGCTCGCCTCAGTCTGGGTGGAGGAGGATGAATCTCAGTTGTCTCCACGTCTGAGACATCAATCCGTGCATCTTATCACGTGGCTTGATGAGCATGTTACCGCAGAAACATAGCTTGCGTGGAGGCGTCACGTTATTCTCTGCAGCATCAAGCACAGCTCACCACACGCCCCACTGAGAGTGAACCACGGAAATAAATGTATACTTTTATTCACCAAAGTGGCATTTAACTGATCACAATGTATGGTCAGGACATTAATAATGTGAAAAATTACTATTACAATTTGAAAAAGTACTTCAAAGAGTTCTCATCAAAACTTCCTCCACGTGCAGCAATGACAGTTTGCAGATCCTTGGCATTCTAGCTGTCACTTTGTTTTGGGGTGATATTTCACCCCATGCTTCCTGTAGCACTTGCCATAGATGTCTTGTCGGGCACTTCTCGTGTACCTTACAATCTAGCTGATTCCACAAAAGCTCAATGGGGTTAAGATCATAACACTCTTTTCCAATTGTCTGTTGTCCAATGTCTGTGATTCTTTGCCCACTCTAACCTTTTCTTTTTGTTTTTCTGTTTCAAAAGTTCCTTTTTGAAACTGGTGTTGAGTAGGTAGAATTCAATGAAGATTTCAGCTGAAGACATGTCAGGCATCTATTTCTCAACATAGAGACTCTGATATACTTATCCTCTTGGTTAGTTATACATCTGGCCTTCCACATCTCTTTCTGTCCTTGCTAGAGCCAGTTGTGCTTTGAAGACTGTTTGTATGAAATCGTCAGTTTTTTGGCAATTTCAAGCATTGTATAGCCTTCATTCCTCAAAACAATGATTGACTGATATGTTTCTAGAGCAAGCTGTTATTTTTTAAAATGTTTGACCAAATATTGACCAACTCATAAACAAACACAAAGACAATGTTAAGCTTCAGTTAACAAACCAAATAGCTTTCAGCAGTGTTTGATATAATGGTAAGTGATTTTGTAGTACCAAATTAGCAATTTATCATGACTACTCAAGGATAAGGTTTTTTCAAATAGTGATCTTGCAGTTTTTTACATCAGTAATGTCCTGACTATACTTTGTGATCAATTGAATGCCACTTTGGTGAATTAAAGTACCAATTTCCTTCTGAAACAGCAAAATCTGTACATTAATCCAAACTTTTGGCCATCAGTGTATATATATATATATATATATATATATATATATATATATATATATATATATATATGGCTTTAGTAGACATCTTTAGTGTTGTGTTGATGAAGGGGTACTTAAACCTTAATGATGGCGCTGTGGCAAGAAAGGTTGGGAATCACTAAGCTTGACCAGCTAAATCTAGATCAAGGCCAATCTAGGAAACCAGCTAGACCAGTTGAAGACCATCTTGTTCAGACTGGGAGAACAAATAAACCAGTTAAAGATCAACTTTGAAAGTCTGTGACCAGCTAAATACCAGCTTGTCCAGGCTACAAGACCAAATATACCAGATGAAGACCAACTGAGCCAGGTTGGGAAACAGTCTATTCTAGACCAAAAGAAGACCATCTTGGCCAAGCTGGGAGACCAAATAAACCAGCTGAAGACCAGCTTAGCCAGGCTGGAAAATTAGCTAGACCAGCTAAAGACCAACTTTGAGAGTCAAGGAGACCAACTACACCAGCTGAAGACCATATTGGCCAGGCTGAGTGACCAACTAAACCGGCTTAAGATCAACTTTGAAAGACAACGAGACCAGCTAGACCAGCTAAAAACCATCTTGGCCAGGCTGGAAGACCAAATAACCAGCTGAAGACCAGTTTTGTCAGGCTGGGAGACTTGCTTGAACAGATGAAGATCATCTTGACCGCTAGGAGACCAGCTTGACCAGCTGAAGAGCAGCTTTGCCAGGCTGAAAAACAAGATGTGGACCAGATTAGACAGACTGGGAGACTAACTTGAAATGCTAAAGACCAGCTTGGCCATTTTAGGAGACCAGCTAGATAGGTTTAAATCTGCTAAGACCGGAAAACCATCTTGGGCAGGTTAAAGCTGTTTTTTTTATATTATTATTATTATTATTATTATTATTATTATTATTTCTCTGGGCCGCCAATAAGGGGGGAGAACTGGCTTTAGGCTGGCCAGGAAGGTAGTGGTTTTAACAACCACGTAATTGCCCCCACCCATTAGGAAAGTTCTTCACAAACCGCTTAAGTGACATTTTCTTCTGAGTACACACACAAATACACTGTTGTCAGCACTCTCAGAGCAGTTCACTTTAGAAGCTGCCAAAGGTTATCAAGTAGGACTTTGGGTTCGGGTTTGAAATTTATGAAAAAATACATAGACCTTATTAACTTGTTTTGTGCGTCTGCTCTGGTTTTTCATTGTTTTCCTATGGAAACAGACTGGACGAATGTCCTTGACTGCTGCACCACGTCTTGCTGTTTCTTTAGTGTCTCACGCAGGACCAGCACATTTTTAGACACTGAAACCTGAAGTTATTATTAACTTGACACAACAACGCATGTCGAGACACCTGCCTTCTGTTTGATTCGTTACACTGCATCAGTGCATGTGTCAGAGAGATTTAACATTCTGAACAAGTTCAGGTTGCAAAGAAGTGACTGTTACAATGTAACAATATTCCAGATTGTTATGCACCAAGCAAAGTTTCAGCACTTGATAAACTGCTTATGCTTGTTATTTTTTTTTTTTTTTTTCTGCTCTTGTGTGCTGAGGGGCTGCTGTGCCTTGCGTTTACTGTTACAATACTGTTACAAATGTTGTCTATGTTGCTTACAAAAAATACAGCCTTTTTCAACATGGTGTACAATATACTGCAGCATCAGAATATAAGCTCCAGGTCAAAGTAAATTAGACATGAATCTTCATGACAAACTGGAAAACAATAAATAATTGTTGGGTTAAAATTTTAATAAATAACAACTGAATTCCAAATATTTGCTGTGTGAAGTAGTAGGTTTGACACACCCTGTCAACTTAAAGAAAATGTAAAATTATATGTTGGTAAATATCACTTATGGGATAACTGGAACCCCCCGCTGAACACATTTTGTACCTGGCCCAATAACTTCTTACTGCAGCCCTGTTATTTCTTATTCAGCAGGATTATGATGTGTCCTCCAGATAGTTAATGTCAGTATTTTTACGCACCTTTAGCATTTGGTATTGTAAAAGCACTTGTACATGCTCGACAAGATTCTAAAGCCTGTTTCATAATGATTCTACCAGTAATGTTTCTCCCTTGTTGAGTGTTATTCTCAACCCAGCACTGGCCCAGACTGGCCGTATCGGGCATTACTCTGACTTTGTGATAGGGAGTTTGGAATCCTGACTTACTGGCTGTATTTTTAAAGACTAGTTATGATGTATTTATTCCTTTTTTCAGTCAGTACATTTAGCAAATGTATGGACTATCCATCAAAGAAATGGCATGTAATATAGACAAATTACATATTAATATAGATATTGTGTCTCTCTTCTAAAGCGGACTGCCTTGCTGTCTACTGTCCACATTGGCATCTGCCTTCTGAGGCAGCATCTTAACAGAAAAAGAACCCCGTAAGCACACAGGAAACTCATCTCACAATTGATTTCAGAAGAGTTTGGCTTTATCATGTTGCAATGCTAATAACATGAAAGTTTAATAAACATACAAATACATTCACAAATATTGGCTAAAATATTCAACTTTTTATTTAAATTTAGCTATTTTATAGATACCATTCTATTTAGAATTAATCCGTATATGTATATCCATATATGAATTATTTATAAGCACATAAGTACATTTATAATCAACATTTATCTTGCTTTGTTCGCCATCTTGGACTTTGATGGAGATCGTCGGGAGTACACCTATGAATAAACAGGCTGCTTATGTACTGTAGGCAGTTCACCAGGTTTTGTAATGGAGCCAATAACTACTCTGAAAGTAATTATTTCAACATTTCAAAATCATAAATTTGTTAACCACATTGTTACGCTTGTGCCGTAATAAAAAAGTATATAACACAATACCCATTACTTCATTCCTGAAGAGAATGCTGCATGTTTATTTTGTTACATGGTCCCTGGTCAAATGGCTGACACATGTTTTCGATTGAGCTGTTTGGATGAGGGAGAGCTGTCTTACAGATATTTGCCATATGACAATGTTATGATCCAAAGGGTTTTCCAGTTTGTGCAATGATGAGGTGTTTAGGAACTCTTTATAATGAGATTGGGGTGTTTTTGGCCTTTTAAAACCCCTGTATAAAACAACACACATTTAATTTCAGCTGCAGCTAAGTAATGAGCTCCTATGAAAAATCACGCAATTTATATTGACTTTATGATTTACACCTTGACTCTCTTCAGATTGTGTGCCAAAATATAATAGATGGAAAGTTTTGTCAAAAACTAAAAACATTTATATAAATTGTTTTGCATCTGGCAGGCACTTTTATCCCAAGTAACTTACAGTGCATTCAATGTATAAATTTGATCAATTTGTGTGTTCCCTGGGAATTGAACCCATGACTTTGGAAATGCTAGCGCACTACCAGTTGAGCTACAAGAGCACTTATGATATTTTTTTTTTATTAGTCATTTGATGTAACTCCCATACATCTGCTTTGAATAACCCTGGTCTTCTTCAGCCTTGATTAATGATCTGTAATAGCTTTCAATCCATCTTTGGAAGACCACTGCCGTGAGTTGACTGTTTTAAGCCTGCAGTCTTGCATAGGAACTGCCAGGGGATGTTATGGGCCTCTCATTGTGAGGACAGCTTATGTTTCCTTTGTCAGAGAGAGATGATATGATTTCTCTCAAGAGGTCGTGGTGGGCCTCCCAGGACTGATTTGGCATGGGAGCATGACTATCCATTAGTCAGAAGATAGAGATTAATGGAGAAGGACAGAGGAAGAGCCAGAACGTTCCAGCCATTCTTCACCATCTATCAAAGAAAGAAAGAAAGAAAGAACAGAGAGATGGGATTGGATTCTTCCATGAGGCAGTCAGTGTCCTGTATATTACCAAGCCTGGAATGCACCCCTCCCTTTCTTTCTCCTTTGAGCAAGGTAGATTAAAACACCAGGACATACTTAACTTCCCTGACAGCTTCAACTGCTGAACTCAGGCTTGGCATCTCTAACAGTTCAGAGGTGGCTTCTCTGTCCTCAGTGTCATCATTTCCATATGAGATGGCACTGCATTCGTTGAATAATTCTGTTTGTGTTGGATTTGAGGATGTGTCATCAGCATCATTGTTTTTTTTATTTTTTTGTCTTTCTTTCATACTCTTTTCCCCTCATACTTTGCTGTTTGATGTAGTAGTCTCTGAAGGCACAACTGAGAATTTGATGCGGAATGTAGAGAAGTTTTCATCATCACAGGCAAGATGGCATTGTGTTTATTTTGATATCACTTAGCATATTTGTTTGTAATTAGTGCAGTCATTGGTAGATAAATGGGAAAGATATTTTCTTATTTAATAAGGCATGCTAATATCATAGCTGTCCGTCCTCCTTGAGAATGTTAAAATAAAAAAAAGCTATTCAAAGGCTGCTATGGTGTTCATGAATTGAAATGGCCTCAATCCCACTCTAGTTTAAGTATCAGGTGGCACGCTCACAAACCGCCCATAATCCATTCACTGACCACCTGATTCATATTGCACACAAATCTGGAAAACATTGATATATTTGATATGATATGATATGATATAATATAATATGATATTAAATTAAATTATTATATATTATATAAGATACAATTTCTGATATATATATATATATATATATATATATATATATATATATATATATATATATATATATATATATATCATAGAATGATTTTACATATTATGATATGCAATTATGTGATGTGATATATTATGGTATGATATATGAAATTATATATTATGAAAATGATACTATATTATATATATGATTTGATTTTAGTCTAAAATATTTCTTGATCTGGCAAGCTCTAATCTGATTGGCAGGATTTATGCAACTTCCAGGAATGAGAGCACACAGGGTTTTGTTTTATTTATTTTTTCAATCAGTTCACCTGAAAATCAAAAGCACTTTTCCACCCAATGGACAAACCATTTTAAACACAGTGAGTAACAGTTCCAGTAGCATTTCCACTTGAACGTGGATTGAAAGTACGTTAACAAACCATTCCTGGCCAGGGATTCTCTGCATGATTAGCTAGCTAACCTTTCTCAGGACAGAGAACAATTCTAGTAGAACCAACTGTAGTGATGTGGCAACTCATGATTGGTCACTTGCCCAGTCAGTCCATTCTAATTCTGATTTAGCAGGAAACCATAACCTTCAACAAGCCCTGATCATTACGCAATGAGAGACATTCAGCCCAATGGTGGAAAATCACCTCAAGTCATGAGTACAAGATACTGAGTTAATGAGAGTGTTTTAGAGAATCAGTTTATAACTGAATGTGCTAAAGTTTGCCAAGGTACTGGTATAAAATCTTAGAATTGTAAGAGTTTTTTTAAGCACTTTGTAGCAAGTTCATAAGTTATCCCCAGAGTTGTGTATTCCATATTGTGTTCTTTGTGTATCTGTGAAATATTCTGTATTTTTTTACATTAACTTTTGCTCACAAAGTCAACATATTCTAATTTATTTATATTTTCTATTATATAATCTGTTTCAGATAGACCCATGTTAAAATAAAACAAAAGTGTGATTGGTTGCTTTACAAGTTGCTCAGACAGTCACTGCAGCAGAATAAGCTGCAATGTGGACCAGACATTATGCCATTATTCAAAAGTGTCGCTATGCAAGATGTCTCCCACCCCATAGAGGGAGTAGTTACTTTAGCTACTTCACAATGATCTTTTTATTTTTCTTAATAGCCTTGTCAAACCAAAAGTACCACAATATTACCAAAGTTTAATTGAGCACAATGTAAATATTATAATATATGGATATGGTAATCATTCATGATGGTATATATCAAAGTATTATATTCTTACCTGAATACATCACTATAATATAGAACCACCACAGACAGCCAGGAGAAGTGTGTATCGATTGCACCACTAGTGGCATCATGCAAAATTTCGGTTCGAACATTACAGCATTGACAGGATTGCCTGTTTGGAGGACAGGGACACAATGGAGAATAGGGAAAGTGTTTGAATCGGTCATTGTTTCTGCAGTTCTGTTTGCTACCACTAGTGGTACAGAAATTAAACACTTTACCATCAAAGCTGTGATCTTTGCAGCCCAAATAGTTTACCATTAGGCCACCATCAGCATTGTATTCACTGCTAAAGCTGAAGATAGCTGTCATTCATTTAAAGTCTTTAATCAGTAAAGAATTATGGGACCCATCATTAAGAAGCCCCTCCAGGATCATCTATTAATACATACACAAAAAGCACACTATTGAGCTTTAAGTGATACCTCTGAGAATGTGTCAGCATGATGGACAAGGACATGAATTGAAGCATGCCTGCCCAGCCCACTCGCAATATATACTTGCGATCCTTGGGCTTTGGTCTGCTTCCCAGTCATGCTGGTCCATCTCAGGAGACTGACAGCAAATATATCACACAAATGGATACCCCATGCCTGTGTTCTAATCAGCTTTGAAAGCGATTGCTAATGCAGCCTAAGCATTATTCATATTTGTGCGTGATTTGTGACTTGAGTTTGGGACATGCGAGACGCAGGATAGTATTTCCTGTGTGCTTTTAGATCTGCCAAGAGTTGAACGAAGGTTAGTATGGCTTTCAGATTCTCAAACCTCAGGACTTTATCATTGTTATTTATGAGGGAATAGGCAGGCCATATGGTTTGGATATGTTTACAGCAGGATCGATGTGGGTTTCTTGAATTCCCCTTCTCTTACTTAGGTTGATCTGGATGCTGTGTTCATGTCAGGGGGTTCCTCAAACCTCTCTGATGCTGTTGAGTCCTGGCAGATGTTGAGCAACTTGTCTTTCTGATGGAGAAACTGATCTGCGCACAATGAACACTGATTGTAATATAATGATTATGTGACGGGCCACTGGAAAAGTTTATGAAGATAAATGCTGCTTGCAGGAGGAGAAAAACACTCTGAAGAGCTATAATTCTGAAGCGTGGAAGATACATGCAGGAAGAATTTATTATTCATACTTAAGCTAAGCTTTTTTTTGGCAACATTAGCTTTTGTTAATGTGATTCAATATACAATTTACGATTTACAAATGATAGCCATTCATTTGCTGACAGCTTCCATTATTCTTTTTTAATTATGGATCGTCTGTTTTGGGCTTATTAATCATCATAACAGATGAAAACATGTTATGAGATGTGTCCATCCAAGCCTCTTTACAAACGGCTTCATATCAGGAGACTGAACATTTAACATATCGGAAATTTGGATTTAGCATTTACAGTGTTATAAGCATAAGGAATAGGGATTGTCACAATGGTCGACTATTTGTCTAACAATCGACTAGTTTATAGTGAGAATGACTAGTCTTAGATTTTTTCTTTTTTTTTTGCCATTTTTAGTGGAGGTGCTGTGCTTTTGTGCACAGCAAAACCCTCTCAAATATGTTGCATCGTTAAATCCATCCCCTCTCAAGCACATCTGCTGTTGTGTTGAAAGTCGCAATATTTTTTGAGCAACTCATGCCTTCATCATTGCATTTTAAGGTGGCATGTCAAGCAAAAAATATGTGTCTCGACCCCTGCGTTCTGCATCAGGGGCGTTTTGCATCCATCTGCATTGTTTTTAATAGTTTTTCTATGTAAATGTGCGCTAGACAGACATCTTTGACCGGTGCACTGCATCTTGCATGTTTTTTAGTATCACATACAGGAGCGTCAAATTTAAAAATGTTTTGCATTTGTGTCAACGGTGTTGTGTTCTATTATTATGCGTTGTATTAGTCAACAAGTCATTTAGACAAGTTGATTTTGAAAATACGTAGTTAATAAGCCATTTAAAACAATGACTGACACACAATAACGTGTCACCTTTATTCTCCCCTCCAATCCAAACATATTGTTTGGATGAAATCATTCTGTTGGAAGGGAAAGAGCTCATCTGTCAGTTACAGCAAGCTCCATTGGACTGTTGTCAAAACTGAGTCTGTGCTCACTGGTGAATTTACAGATTTGTTGTCAACTGGCTCTACCTTAGCACAACATAACAAAACACCCTGCTCTGATGTCTGAACATGAGCTATTACTAGAGGATCAGCATAGCTCAAGTTAATGACCAAGCACATCATTTATTCCATCTGAATTCTGGGAAATGGACAGTTAACATTCACTGCCATACAGCCAAAAAGAGGGCTGATTGGCTCTGTCAGAGATTCAAACTGCAAATTTATGAGAATTTGACATTCTACTATGGTAGATGGCTCACTCAAAAGAGGAGTAAGACTTTTGGCCAAATTTAACCAGGTACTGAAACTTAAAGGGTAAGTTCTTTTAAGTCAGGTCTATTTTTTATTTATTTATGTATTTATTTCTTTTGCCTAACACCTCTTATTTATTTTTTTATAGGGAAGATAGGAAGTCATATGGGTTTGGAGCATCATGGAGTGAGCATTTTTTGGGTAAACTATCCCTTTAAAGGGGTCATGGCATATTCTTATAATTTAATTATCAACAACAGAAACGGCCACTGTTATGATTGGCTAATATTTTGCAGCCCCTCCAATACAGGCATTTTTTAAACTCAATTGGAAGAGAATGAACCAGCTCAATTTTATACAAGTAATCAATGTATTCGTCCACCGAATATTTGATACAAATCCTATCAATTATTTTAAGTTTTGGCCATAAACAGTCACAAATTTATATAAATTCAGAGCGATTATTTTAGAGCAAAGTTGTACGGATTGGCCCGAACCAGTGACCTTAATTTGTGAACATAAAAATGAACAAACAGCAACATGTGAATGCAAACTATATTATATTGACTATTCTAAGACAAACTAAGTTAAATACTACACACTAAACTAACAAAATATCACACACACACATACACACAAAGTAAACAAAAGTAATGGGTAAACAGAGAAAATGTAAAGACCTGAGTTGAATGGCAATAAGTGAGAAATGAGAGACCACTACTTGAAGCCATCAGTAAACCATTTATCTTAATAACTCTCTGCATGAATGCAGTAGGTAAATCTTAAGTTAATGTATTAGTTCAGTGTATTTAAAATTATGCTCGCCTTTTTCTTGCTGTGTTGGAGGGAGAGGGAGAGTCTTCAAAGAAGTCTGTCTGGATGAGCAGGATGAAGTATGAGGATGGACAGCAATCTTCTGATGAAAATTGACAACTGTCTATTGGTTCCAGTAGTGGGTTTTAATCCTAGAACTGAAACTCCTTGCAAGGTGTCTTAGCCAAACGTGGTGCTGCATTTTAGGTGGGGAAATTGGTCATTCGTCTTTAGGACCACCCTCATTTGCATATTAGGAGTTTATGAATTAATTCTGTACTCATTCTTGTAATGATAGTACCATGCAGACTACTCTGAGAAACCATACTCCAACATTTAGAAAATGAGAAACTGATTACATTGATATCAAACATGACCTATCTAGTACATTGACACAGCTAAACATTCAAACACATACAGTATTTAAGGAATCATACTTGTGCATTACCTAAGGTTACAGCAGGAATACATTACATGCAAAGATGTGATGATACATAGATCAACTCTAACATTAAGTGTGCATAACATATATGTACGTAGAAGTGTGTTTCTGTACAAGTCAGTGCCTGGGTCATGGCCTCCAGAGGGGGTGAGGAATGTATCTGTGTTCTTTGATGTTCTGTTCTCCTCATAAGATGGCCAGAGTGGAGAGAGAAGAGGTGACCCCTGAAGGGTGATGTGTGGCCATTCACACATCTGCTTGGTTTTATGGCCCAGTCATGGCGAAGGCCTGGTTTACCCATTTGCCTCAATTTTGCTCACCATGGGGCACTTCTGTATTTCTTTGATCACCAGTATGTGTGTTTTGCTGTTCTGGGGGACCATTCCCCCCTCTTGAGTAGGATGTTCTTCATGATCGGTTGCAGACCTTTTGTTGAATCAGGATGAGAAGATTAGCTTGGGGATTGTAATGTGTGGGCTTTGTTTTATTGAGTAGAAACTGAAGAAAGAGAGACCAATGTCCAATGAGGCATAACAGTGCGATGACGTTAAGCAGACTTTGATGTTTTTTCAGAGGCAGTCATTCATTAATTTGCCCCCTAGTGACATAGGGAAGTCGCAGAAGTAGAGAATGAGGCATTTTTGCAGCTTGGTTTCTGTGGTGGTGGGTGTATGTTTGAGCACCGGTTTGTGAATGGAGAACAAGATCAGGAGATGAGAATGGTAAGAATCATCACCTAGCAATGATTGTCTCTAACAGCTGTTTGTCATTGAAGTGAGAGTTAGAGATGGATTTAAGAGGGAGCCGGATGCCAGCGAGGTAAAAGAGAGAGCCCCGGACAATACCTGCAGAGCCTGTGTGGCATGAGTGTGTTGGAAAGTGAGTTTTTGTTTGAATTCTGAAAATATACATACCATTTTTAGTTGAAGTTCACCCTTTCCCACTTCCACCCCAAAAACCTGATCTGCTACAGTTTCAATAAATGCTTTTATTGCATTGGGGATGAAGTGTTGAGTTCTGAAATGTACTGTATGTTGTTATAGTAGAAAGACCCTTATATGTCAAACTATCAAGGGAAATTTGATTCCTCATGGCATGACACATTTAATGTTATGTTTTATCAAAGTCATTTAAGGTCATGTAGTTTGAGCTGTGTCGTTTACTTCCTCAATGCTCAGATAATTATAGGTTCAGTCAAAATAGTTAAAACACAGTCCTAAAAATAAGCAAATAACTAGGTCAAACAAGGCTTTCCATCACATGCAACTTTTAATCTGTCAAAATGATTGGCCTATGAAGTCGAACTAAAGAGAGCAGGTTTCCCCATCATATTAATATAAGTGGACACGTTATGTTACTGTCATAATTTGATTAGGTGATCATTCCTGACATGTTGTGTTGCTGTAAGACTGTTGAGTTGACTGAGTCATAGAGGTCAGACACTGAAATGAATTCCAGATTGCTGTCATTTGAATGAGTACTTTCCTCATTTCCTTAGGAAATCATGCCTCTTCAATCATGCGGCTGGTTTAACCACTCAACTTCAGGTCACCTAGCCCTAACATAAGATGTCAATATCAAATTTTGCTGCTGTCGTATTCTGTCTGATTGAGTCATTTGGTAGACTTTTTTATATTGAGCAAGTGGGATACACACAAAAGTGTTACCAACCACATTGTGTTCAAAGTGAAATTTTCACGTCACGTTTCCAATTGTTACCATTAAACCTAATGAGAGGCTAATACATTTTTTTCATTTATATATTTTTCTCATGTTCTTAAAAACCTCTTGATATAAAGGTTTATCTAAAGGCTTGAACTTAAATGGTATTTATACAATTATGTTATGTAGACAAACATAAATTGTGCTTTAGGATTAATTTATTTTCAAAACTAAACATTTAATTAAAAAGTAATTACATTGATTTGAAGTTAAAATAAATGATAGTTTTGATTTACAAAAAACTTTTAGTCACTGCATAATGTTCACAAATTTTTCAAATAATTTTTTCAAAAATGTGGAAAAAGTATTAAAGGAATATTAAGGGTTCAATACAATTTAAGCTCAATTGACAACATTTGTGATGATACTGATTTCCACAGAATTTTTTTTCGACTCGTTCATTTCTTTAACAATTGTGGTTACAGTAAGTCACTTAAAATGGAAGTGAATGTTAAAATGCACATTTCAAAAGTAGAGTCACGAGAAATAAACATTGTACATGTTAACACGACTTAAGTGTGATGAAATCTCTTTTCTACGTGATATTAGTGAGATTAAATGGCTTATAGGTTTTATGGTGTTACGCTGTTAAACGAAGTTGTAATATTGTATATAACACAGATAAAGTTGGTAAGTGATTTTATCATACTTATATCATGTTAGCGAGTATAATATTCATGTCTAATGTTTTTACTTTTGAAACTTTCATTTAATTGTTAGTGCCTTACTAAAACAGATTTTTGCTTTAAAGAGACAATTCAGAAATATGTGTTTGTGGTTATATAAATGTTGCCACAAATTCTGTTGCTTGAGCTTAGCTTGTATTGAACTTGGAATATTACTTTAATATCAGAACGAGTAGGTGTGTCCAAAATTTTGACTTGTAGTTATTTTGATTTTTTTATCCACTTTAAAGCACTGCAAAAATATATATTTAATGTAAAATAGAGGATAAACTTTTGTACGATTGTTTCTGAATTGTCTCATATCTTTGCAAATACTCTTAAAATACTCCTCTACGCTTGACACTATTAAGCTTCTGTTAACCGAGAGCAGCTTGAAATTGTACCATCTCCAGCAAGTTTTTTAATCATTCAGCATAGCCTGAAATACAACACTGTTCTCAGAAAGCAGGAGGTAGATAAAAGACAAAAATGGCATGAAATAAAACACATTGGAATGAACACACATGTCCTCCAGTGCAATTTCTCCCCCTACAAGGAAGCAAGCAAAGGCGTGTTCATATCCAGTGACCTGGCTGCCCTGTTCATGTTGTGACTCTGGGCGATACTTTGTTTTTATGCCTTGAAGTAGCCATAGTTTTTACCACTAAAAAAACTAAGAAGTTTTACTCTCCAGATATTAAATCTAGTCCTGTTAAAAAAAAAAAAAAGGATTTCGGTTGGGGGTGGTCAAAGGACATTTAGATATAACTTCTGTTTTCAAATAGAGGACTGTTTATATGAATATAGCATAATATATTGTGAAGATAAGCAGTATGGAGGGTTGGTTGGTTGATATTAAGAGAAGGGGGTGAAGCAGCCACAGGCTTGGTTTTTGGAATCATTAACTAACAGTGACATTTGGGCAGTGCAACTGTTCAAGTCACTGCACAAATCACAACTGGTATTTGCTGAACTTTAAGCTCTATACAAGGTATCTTTTTTTTTTTTTTTTGGTCCAGCATACGCATAATGTACTTAATATGTATTATTATCCTTCAATATCCCATCACGCAGTGCAATTGCAATAGATAATCTTTTCAGTTATCTCGAAGCATGCTTTTAGATATATATGAATAAATGAGAGAGATTAGTGTTCTGGACATATAATCAATGATATTTGACTTCATTAGTTTGCATCCCCTTAAAAGGACATCCTGCCTTTATGTTTGGAAACACACCCCCTGTCCTTCCAATTCCTCTGCCCAGACTTACTCAAGCAGCCAAGCACATAATACGCTTTGAGCCCTGTGACATGTACAATTATAATTAGCTTTGTCAGGTCCTAGCCTCTGCAACCCCCATGCAGATAATATGATAATATGTCTTCATAACCGACTGACCTCACATGCTCAATATTTCTCCCCTTATGAAGATTACATGTCAATAAAGTAATTGAGTCTCGGGCTGTGTGGCAAGTGAAGATTTAGGTTATTGGACTTTTCGAGGGCAGTGATGTATAATGGTTATTATTCCACCTGTCAGGGTATGTGCAGGGACATTTCGGTGGTCTGAGGATGTCAGGAGAGAGAGAGAGAGAGAGAGAGAGAGAGAGAGAGAGAGAGAGAAGGGGATAAAAAGGGAAAGGGGAGATGTCCTCTTCAGCTTAAGTGGTATGTCGTTAATCACCCCTCATTTTTTCACTCTGTTTGTCCTGCATCTGGAAACTATATGTGTGTAATTAATTAGGGAGAGAAGATGTACAGTAAAGCCATCCATTAGGAGGGGGGCTGGAATGGTACCGTCTCATCACAACCCTGCCTTCATATATCCAAACCTTATGAGATCATCCATTATAATTCCCCAGGATATTATTTTCTCCTTTTTTTACCTCAAGTGTAAGGTTTTGTCTCTAGGCCCCTGTCAAGCAGAAGTGCTTTTATAATTGCAACTCAAAGCCTTGTGTCGGATTTAGACTCAGATGTCAGTTTAATTGTATTACAGTCATCACAATCCCTATGATTACATGCATAGGCTTCATTACTCATTTTAAATTTTTTGGTTTCAAATCAGACTTTTGCTGTTATGCAGTAGTGAGAGGTCATTAAAATAATGCTGAAATTCATCATACTCTCACTGGAAGAAATGTTTGGCCATGATATGAAACCCCTTACAAATATTTAGTATGGTAAATTATGTAAGGAATTATTATTATTTTTATCATGGGGCAAAATAATCCCCCCTGCAACTGATTTCCAGAAGCATTTTCTGCCTTTATGTTGGTTTATGGTTTTTCTAACTATATCAAAACACTGTCATTTACTTTATGTCAAATACTTGAATTGAATTATTCAACTGAATTCAAAATTCTCAATTTTAACAATAATGGCTGTTATCTATAAAATCAAATCAACATCAAATACAAAAATAGCTTTACATTATGCACAAGATATAACAAAATAAAAATTCCCAACAACTCCAAAACTTAAAAAAAAAATAATTCCATGAAAATATACCATGTCTCTACTGTAGAGTTGTATAATCTAACAACCAGCCAGTTAATTAAAATGTATTCTAATAGTTTGGGTTGGATAAAACAGACAAATGAGACAGTGAATGCATTTATCTGCAGCGAAACCCTAAACTAGTAGCCTAAGGCCTAGAATAAAACTTTATGTAATAAATCAAATGATGGGTAACAGGTGAAAAAAAGAAAAATACAAATAATAAAAAAGTCAGTTTTGGTGACATTTTCTTGCACAGAGTGCTTGTTAACGTCAATTTGTTGTGATGGTAACCATATATTCCGCACAAATAGCTACTACTGTCATTGTTACAGCAGTAAAGTAGTGGTAACTTGTTATTAACCATCACTATCATCTAAACAAAACATTTACAAATTAAAGAAGGATTCAGAAAGCTTTTACACCACTTAACAAAGAGGTACTACCATAGAGTTATTTGAAGTACATTTTTGTAGTATGGTATGGGCTATATCAAATTACCATGGTTTTACCGTATAATTACTGTTTTTTATAAGGGACTGTTTGAAGAAGATCATGTCTTAAGTTTTAGATTTAATTTTTTCTTTAATAGCTTTTGTACTGTGGCGGAGCAGGACTACGCACTGCCCCTTTAAGGATCCTCCACCACTACCATCTAAAATGGCTGCTTGATTGATCACCAGGTGACAACACTCTTGTCAGCAATAAAAGTAACCAGGAAGATGGTTGAAAGTGTGGGTTGTCACAACAGAAAGAGAGATTAGAGACTGGAGTAGGCTGAAGTTTTGGTGTGCCAAACCTGGAGTTGAGGGAAAAAAAGGTTTGTTCTTGTGTACAGCGATGTGGATAAGGACCGCGATTGGAGAAGAGCCGAAACAACGAGGGGACGAATTCCACAAGTGCTCATTACCAGAAAGTGAGGCTTGGGTTTTTTTTTATCACCGTTGAGTGCACCGTTTTCGTGAAAGTGGAGTGGCAGGATTTCATCTTCTAGCGCCGAAGAGCTCCATTTTTTTCAAGGTGTGACGGTGGAAAAAGTAAGGTCTAAAGAGGAAGCGCCAGGAAATACCTTGGTTCCTACCCGTTTGTTGGACTCTCACTCTGCGTCCAGCATTATTGCCCACAGTCCATTACAAACTCTCCATAACCCAGCGTGCACCTTTCACCAATACTCCTACTGCCTTAACTCTCAACTTCACACTCACTTAACTTATGTTATATTTGTAATGTGATATTTCTGTTGGTATTTATTTCTGGTATTTGTTTGAGTCTTTGACTCCTTGCCTTTTGTTTACTGTTTTCTTTGTTAATTAAATACACTTATGCTTTGTTACACTATTTTGTTATTGTTTTATTTCGTGTAATTGGTGGCTTTTAGAGCTATCCTGGCGATTAAATCTTTTTGACAGGCCTAAACCTGTCTGGCATCTGAATTTTGGACAGTAAAAATTAATTTAAATTTAGTTCAGGGGCCGCCACTGTTACAGTACCTACTGTAAGTATTTTGTCAGAAATAGTAGTTATTATGGTCATTTCTTGTAAGTGTCTTTTTCTCCAGTGCTTTTTGTCATGTTTATTTTGTTGGTTCCTGTTGTTCATGTCTCTCATTTTGAAAAGTTAATGTCATGTGTTTCCCTAGTCATGTGATGTCCATGTTCATGTGTCTTGTTTTCATTGGTTCATTGTTTGATTACCTTGTTATTAGTTCTAGTTTGTAATTGGTTTTAGGTTATTATTAGTCTTGTTATCTTGTTTAGTGTTCTGTTTGATCATTGGTTTATGTTACCCCATGTCTGTGTATTTAAGCCCTCATGTTTGACATTGTCTGGTGTCTAGTATTGATGTTTGTTTGGTAGCACTTTCAAAGTTCATGTCATGCTTAAGCCATGCTAAGTCTTGTTTAGGTCAGGCCAGGCCACGTTTATGTTTAACCATGTTTTAGTCATGTTTATGTCTAATTTAGTTCTCATTTAAAGTTAGGGTTTTGGATTTCATCTTTATTTAATAAAACTACACATCGTCTTTGTTGAGAAAAAAAAAAAAAAACTGTAGGAAATTGGACTGAAAGCTGCCAGGCTAAGGGTTACCTACAGTGGTGGGCCATGCATTAAAAGTCTAGGCCTTCGGTGTGATTCATGCCATTAAGCAACATCTTGGTTACAGTAATCTCATACTGTTGCCTGATGGAGGGAACGAGATGTCATGTCGAATGAAGCAACACTAGGGGACTTCCTTTAAGGCCTCAGTTACCTCTGAACTTGAGAAAAGGCCAATGAGAAATTGGGAGACAGAGTTTGCATGTCCCTCGCACAGACATATGGGTATAAAAAATAATCTTGCATCTGTTCATTCAGGTTTTGCACTGAGGAGACAAGAATACAGTTCGGCCGTTACAGCGGCTTGGTTCAGCGTTGTGGCCGGGGGGACACAATGTCTCATTCCCTCCATCATGCAACGGAGGTTGCAACAGTGACCTAGACGTTCCCCTTCTGTCGTTCACTCAACGTTGTGTCGAATGAAGCGTCACTAGGTGTCACTATTCAATTTTTTTTTTTGGAAGGAAAGCCATGACCAAAACGTTGCCATGGTTAAGTTCTCGCAGTGAGAATGAGAATCGCGGCCCAGACACACGAGGTAGCGTCTATGACCGTCAGGAACGGAGAGATATCGACCGCATCCAGGAACTACACAGGGGCAGAAATGCATCTTTAAAAAGACACATACTGTAAAGGACATTCAACAGCTGCTGTGTGTGCTCTTTTAGAGAAGTAAACTCTTTTAAGGAAAATATTCTCATTTTCAGAAGCACTGTCAAAGCTCCCAGGGGCAAAGCTGCACTGGAGTGCAGAGAAGAAGAAAACCGCTGATACGCGCCATAGATCCAATAGCAACGCTCTGCAGAGTGAGTGGAACAGAAGTGAACTCAGCTCGCTGATCGCACAACCGCTCGGCTCCGAAGAAGAAATCTGAATAAACAGATGCACAGTTCCCTCCATTTATACCCGTATGTCCGGGGAGGGACATGCAAATTCTGTCTGCCAATTTTTCATTGGCCTTTTCTCAAGTTCAGTGGTAACCGAGGCCTTCAAGAAAGTCCCCTAGTGTCACTTTATTCGAAACAACGTTGAGAGAGCGACAGACAGGGAAACATAGTTTCACAATGAATAAGATACCCTATGCATTTGGGATTTGTACATTATGTTGCAGCTAGCTAATAATACCATCTGACATTTTAAAAACAGGTCCACGCACGAAAGTCAGAACTTGAAACGACACTTAAAGGAATAGTTCAACCAAAAATGTACATTTGCTGATAATTTACTCACCCTCAGGCAATCCAAGATGTATCTGAGTTTCTTTCTTCATCAAATAAAAATGTAAGATTTTTAGGATTTCTTTTCAGGCCTCCTCCTTTAAACAGAGCAAGTGAATTTTTTGGGGGGTGAACTATACATTTAATGCTCAAGCAAGCCTAATATTAACTGCATGATGACTGTTTTGTGAAATGAACGTCTCCCAAATAGATGAAATAGAAATAGCCATAAATGCATTCCATTCCACAATATTTGGAGCTACAATGCTCCCGATAGTTTAGCAGGGGTTTGACTCTCATTAGAGATGTCTCCTAGCAACCCAACTGATAAACAATGCTGCAGCGCTAGCATTTGTGATTCAGGTGTATGATTATCAAAAGAGATTATAATGTTTTATACACCTGTTTCTGCAAGCTTTAATACAATGTAACGCGGAAACAAACTAATTTATTGATATTTCTTAATAAAGTGAATGTTTATCACTTACTTTGTATATCTCTCTGAGTGTCGACATGTTTGTGTGACATCATGCCCCTGCATCTCGGCGAATTCAGAGTTGAGAATTTCTGCACGAGCCTAAAAGTTGCAATTCTGACTTCAAGATGCATTCCATTGCGCTTTTCCAGGTAGTATGTTTTAAAATCCGACTTTCCAAGTTGAATGGAACACAGCACTAGTTTTTAAAACTTTATCCGACACAGAATTCTCAAGCAGCCTAATTTACACTTTTGAAAACTCATGATGTTGCTATAACTGTGGCCAGCAGAGAAGGCTTTTCTGGCCCTGAGAATTTGCCACTGGTTATCAGGCAGTTAACTACTCAGAATGGGTGGGAGGGTGGCGCACAGAGTTAAAGGATATTTGACCATGTCCGCTTGCATTTAGGATGGAGACTGATCCTCTCTAGTCAAATGAAGCTCTAGTCTGAGTGATATCCATCACCGTCATAGTGACATACGGCTCCCGGACACAATCTGAGGGGCGAGACTGGCACAGCCAGCAGCCACCCAGAGCCTGTGCCAGCAGCAGCGACTCTACTCAACCCTTGTTCTTTTGTTTCCATGCTCCCTGCTCTCTGTCAAAATGTCACAACAAATCATTGTAGAAAAGCAGGCTCCGGACCCTCAGGTACCACACCAACAGGCCTCAGACGCCACCCTGAAATTAATATAATAATGGGCTCTGAAAATAGCACAAGGCACTCAAATACAGAATAAAAGTGAAGACTGTGTGTGTGTGCATGTGTGTGTTCTCTGCAGGGGGAAGTGGTGAGCAGACACATGTCCCACGGTGAGGCAGGTGCAGCTTGTCTCTTCTGTGGTTGAGGTGGAAACAGCGGCTGTCAGATTGGTATAGATATGTGACACTCCGGGGAGTGTTGGGCGCTTTATTTAAGACTGCAAGAAGGCCATGTGTCTGTGTGGTAATTGACGATTGGCTTCAGGAAAGATCAGGCTGTTTGTTGACCTGGCAGAGCAGCTGATGGGATGGCTTGTATATTACTTTCCTCCAAAATGGTTGATTTTCTCTGTGCTGTATATTTTTTGTATGTTTGATTTCAGATTTATATAGCCAGTATAATTCAGACAAACCTTCAGAGACAGATAGAACAATTTCTGTGAGACTCGTTCATTTTACAGTAGGTTCGGTCCTCAAATCTGATTGGACGAGAGATGTTCCATGAGCACTGATGGTCTGACACCATCAGCACTCGAACGCTTCACTGTTCACTGTGTGTGTATCACTCCGCTTGTGTTTGTGCTGTTCTAAACTAAAGTGTAAGAGCAGTGCAGATGCATTACGTATGTTAACCAGCAAGTGGTGGCAAAAGATAATTTTTGTGTGTAATATGAGCCAGTTGGTGACGTGAACTAAATCCATTAGTCATTGTTTACATAGAACAGCGTTCCATGATCACTTGTATTACTACTACACAGGGGTGTAAAGTAACGAATTACAAATACTCACGTTACTGTAATTAACAACTTTTTCCAAGAATTGTACTTTTAAGTAGTTTAAAAATTGTATAATTTTACTTTTACTTCAGGATATTTAAATGCTGTAACTGTACTTTTCCTGTTATTTTCCCACCGTCTGTGTTCGCTACTTCCCTGTACTGATTTTATTTTTATCTACCAACATGATGGCTACGAGAGTCTCGTGACTCCCATCAAATCAAATCACATGTAATAAACTTGAACGGCAGCTGCAGATTTGGTGCCATCTGTTATAGATTCCCCAAGAACAGTTTACAGTTGAATATAACCGGCTGCACCTGGGAGGGCTTTTCGCAGTGAAAAAGGACAATTGCTTGATTGTGTCATCTGAGTTTAACTTGCTCAAGCCAGAAAGCAGCATTAATCCTGCCTCTAATTTGAAGAAACATATTGAGGTAAATTTCATATTTCTGATTCTGATTTACTAGATTCTGTGTGTCTATAACACAACCTGTAATTTAACTATATATCACTGACATTATTGGGCTGCTGTTAGAGATTAATGCAATGTTTTCAATAGGGCTGGGCAATTAAAATGATCTAGATGTTTATCGGGAAAAAGAGAGATGTCCTCTATCAAACTTTTGAGTAGTTTTCTATGATATGCCTAAGTTCTATATCTAGAAAAGGGATGTTCATTACATTAATCACGATAGCAAGAGCACCACTGTTTGGTTGATCTAGTTGAAATATAAAAGATTGACTTTTTATTTCCTGATGTCTGCATGCTGTTTGATTGACAGGTGTCTAATGTTTGATCGCTAATGCGCCTAAATGATCAAATACACTTTATAATTCTGCCAATGCCCATCTTGGTGAGGATTTAATGTAAACGCAGTCGTTTATGTCTAAAGTGAATATAAACAGTGGGACAAAATGTGTATTTGCATCAAAATGTTGGACTTGAAGTGTACATGTATCCGAATTGGGCATAAAATGCTATTAATCAAACAACAATAACAAGGAAATGAGAAAACCACTCCCTGCTTTTGTCTGAATAAATTGAGTATTCAGAATAACAGAATAAAACTGTGACATTTTTAATAATAATATATTTTTTTAAATATTGTTTTTTTTTTAATAATACTGACCCCTGATGTAGAGAGTGTGTTAATTAGCATAATACATTACCAGGAATAATGTATTATTATGTTTAGACTTTATAAAGATAGAAAAGTATCAACATTTGTAGAGCAATAATTCAGCAGAATATACCTTTTGATACAAGATCTAAATAAATGCAGAACATTGTATCTCAAAAGGAAGACAATGTAGCCCCCATGTGCTACGTAAAGAAATAATTCACACAAAATTAAAATTCTCTTATCATTTACTCGCCCTCATGCCATCTGTCTATGACTTTCTTTCGTCAGAACACAAATTAAGATTTTTAGAGCAACATTTTAGCTCTGTAGGTCCATTCAATTTAAGTAAAGGGGTGCCAAAAATTGTAACTCTCCAAAAAGCACATAAAAGCAGCATAAAAGTAATACATACAACTCAGTTTAATCCATGACTTCAGAAATTATATGACAGGTGTTGGTGAGAAACAGATCGATATTTATGTCCAATTTTGCTAGAAATCTCTGCCCAGTAGGTGGCGATATGCATGAAGAATGTGAATCACCAAAAACACAAGAAGAGAGTGAAAGTTAAATTGTAGATTGACTGAGCAGGGAGGACATTTAGTAAAAAAAGGAATTCAATATTTATCTGTTTCTCACCACATCTATCATATCGCTTCTGAAGACATGGAAAAAACCACTGGAGGCACATGGATTAGACTACTTTTATGATGATTTATGTGATTTGTGGAGCTTCAATATTTTATCACCGATTCACTTTCATTGTATGAACCAAAAGAGCTGAGATATACTTCTAAAAATATTAATTTGTGTTCTGCTGTAGACAGAAAGTCATACACATCCAGGATGGCATGAGGGTGAGTAAATGATGAGAGAATTTTCATTTTTGGGTGAATTATTCCTTTTTAAGTGTGATGTAGCCCCTATAACATACAACTTTTCCCAGTCTTGCTCTACCTCCTCTATTGTACAGGACATGATGTGCCAAGTAATCCTGCTCATTTAGCTTCTTTTTTTTTGCATTCCTTGCATTGTTTTGAACATGTTTTATGCACAACAATAACGCTCTGTCGGCATTAAGGGAAATTTAGACCCTACACATAAATTGATTTTTATGTAATTGTTTCATACATTACGATTTAAAATGGTGACTTGAAAATAACTTTTTACATTTTCATTTCTGTGATCATGTCTCCCCTTTATTTTTTGGAATCAGATTCATGTAGTGCTTATCAGAGATATGTGATGTATTTTAAAAGCTAGCATACAGTATTCATTATAATGGGACATAGGTTTTGCAACACAGTACTCAATACTCACTACTCATCAGTACTTTTAAATGAGCTACTCTTTTACTCTTACTTGAGCAGTTTTTAGGACAGCTACTTTTACTCTACTCACACTAAATATTTTTGGAAGTAACAATACTTCTACTTGAGTATGATTTTTCAGTACTCTTTCCCCTCTGCTACTACACTACTAAAGCTAGGAAATAGCTTTAAACTAACAACTTCAGCATTAAGGTTCATCAAAGCTGAGAGACACAACAGACTGATTTATTACAGAACTCAAGGTGCTTACCTCTTATCAGAGTTTTCACATTGGATACATACTGTTTAAAATGGAGGAGGAAATTGTGGTTTCTATAGGGAATGACTCTTGTGCACCGGCTACCGCGAAATAGAGAAATACCCATGCCTGGACAGCTATTTTACCACTGAGAAAGCTGATCTTCAGAAAGCTGACAGCATCTCTGCTTGGGTGTGGCAACAGGTGATTGCACACACTCTTTCTCTTTCTTTCTCTCTCTCTCTCCCTCTCTCTCTCTCACACTCACACACACACACACACACACACACACACACACACACACACACACACACACGTCCATCCACCCTTGTTTATCCAATAACTTGTTCAAAACAGAACAAGCCATGATACTATTTCTGAAGTGACATGTTTTTAATTAATAACGTAGGCTTGGACACATCATTTGTTTTGAACCAGCTACGGCAGATTCTGATTCGTCACATAAGAGTGTAGTTCCATGCACAAATGCGTTTTTATGACCCTACTCAATTTTTCCTAATTTGTTTACATTTATGTTCATTGAACTGTTGTATATAAGCACTCTTGCTCGTGTGATCCCAGATAGCAATAAGTCGGCGGTCCGCTGGTGGTGCACCGGCGGCAGTAGAAGCGGCAGAATGGCGATATCGCAAACACGTTTGACGGCAGTCCGCCGGCGGCAGCCGCTTTTTAAAAGCGGCAGCCGCCTTCCTGCAGCCTTCGTTCCGCAGACGGCCCACTGGCCAGCCTCCGCTCCGCCGCCGTTATATCGAAGGCGGACCGTCGGAAGCAAACGCTTTTTTCGAGCGATCTGCACGCTGTATATATATATATATATATATATATATATATATATATATATATATATATTTATAGCATGCAGTTTATCAAGAATAATGATTGATCAAACCAGACAAATTTCCATTTGGCGTTTTAATTCCACATTTCAAAGTACAGTAACTGTCAATGAAACAAGATGTCAGATCACTGAAATATAAATAACAGAAAAATACAAACATTATATATACACACACACACACACACACACACACAAAAGAACATGCAGGTTTCCAATTACTTTTTTTTTTTAAAAACACTATTGTAACACAATAATTGTTAATAATATAAAGAGGTCAGCTCTGGGATGAAAACAATTACCAGTAAACACAAGCAATGAGGATATTTGGTACCAAAGAAAGTGCAGGATACCAAATAAATTGAGGTATAACATCATATTTACAAGTCATTTCTAACAATAGGTTAAGTGGTAATAATTTAGAGTAAAGCTCTGGAGTAGAATATACCATTATAACTGCAATGCTGACCTGTGGCACAAGGATTTACAAGCTATATTTAACAATAGAATAACAGTTAAGCACTGTGACGGAATGAAAGTAGAATTTTTGGTACTAGTTAATGTGCAATATGAAGTATCAGAGGTATGAAATAGGATTTACAAACTATAATAGAATTGTTAAGCACTGACGGAATGAAATAAGCCAATACTAAAGTCACGGTAAGTAGAATATTTGATACCAGATAATGTGCAAATATCAAGTATTAGATGTATAATCTAGGATTTACAAGCTATATTTAAAAATAGAATAGTTAAGCACTGTAACAATGAAATAAGCAGCAAATTGTATATGAAATAATTGAGATCTTTGGTATCAAGGAATGTGCAGGATAACAGGTATAATATACATTTTGACATTCAACTTACACATGACAACAAGTGGGAATAAATATAATTAACAGCAGAAAATCTGGCTGTAGAGAACACAGCCAATCAGAATGTCTGGAGAGGTTGGGGACTGTGTGGCGTAGTGGGCTAAGAATCACCGGTTTTCCCCGACCTCCAGAATGAGGCAGTGCAAATTAGCATATCTTCAGTGATTCCTCGTGCGCCTGTATAAAAGGACAAACCATCCCATATTCATCCAAGGAGCTGCCCTCAAAGCAGGGTCACGAGAGAAAAAAAAAAAAGAGCAATTTCCACAGTGAACAGTGTGGATTGGGTGAGTGTAGTCTGACACTTTTAGCAGGCTTTTTTAGGGGTCTTGATGTTACTGACTGCAGGATAAATTGGTATACAGATTTTGGTTGATATATCATACTGTACAGTGAAATGTGCTATTGTTATATCCCTACTCACCTGAAGGACGGATAGATCAGGCAAATCTCCAGTCAGGCCTTTGTAGAGTGTGTGCTCCTGCATATCCACAGGTATTTTAATTCAAACTTGCAACATATTGTAATAAATCTACAATATTCAGCCTTTACCTTACACCCTCGGTTGTTGCTCTACACTTTTATTATATTAAATACTTATTTATATAGCTTGCTCACTGTATAATCATGATAGCCTAATACTTATAACACAAGATTGCATCTTAAACGAATGACTGAGTTGAAAACTTGAATAAGAACGCATTTTACACAGAGGGGACCAGCTAGGGAAACTTACCTGCCTACAATAACTGTTTTCATTTGATTTGAGTTACATTAAACATGAATAACCTTAGCCGAGTCCCCAGGAACATCGGGCTATTAAAGTAACAAGCCTATAACTGCGGTCTTATTAATTCTAGCTTCACCATACACTCAAACTGTGAGGTTTATCTGCTTTCCTTATGGACCTGCTTTCCTTATGGACCTGAAGCACAATGCCCTGACCGTGACTTCACCAGTGTCCTGATCTTTATTAGAAACTGAGAGGAGAGCAAGTTAATATAATTGATATCACAATTATCACAAAAATTAACAAACAGTCTGCTTTAAAACTAAGAAAAAACAAGCTTCTATACTAACATTACATTAAAAATGAACACGTGGCGAACTAGCTAGCCGCTATATGCCGGCACCACATTAGATTAAAATACTTACCTTGTAGTTGTGCAGATAACGCGATATGTAGAGTTTAAAGCCCTTGTCCCTCTTGCTTGTCGGAGCAGGGGATCAGGCATCAACAATGCGATGAACATCGCTGACGCGTATTTTCGGAAGATTCTGGAGACATCGAGTAAAAACAGACATTTTGGGCGACGCGCAAGTAAACCGGAAACAGATATGGCGACAGCGGAACTTCACAGTTCAGTTTTTGTAATGTGTTTTAGCAATACATTTTTAACATTTATAATGTGTTTTTTTTTATTGCCTTTACAGGGACTTTAACACTTTCTTAAACATTTGTACAGGTCATAATTGCAAAACCTGTAAAAGGTAAAATAACAAAAAAAATCGAGGTTGGAACAAATGTAGACATAAACGAAATTTCTGCGCAACTGTGAAACCAGAGGATAATTTCGCTTTTTCATTGAGTTTATCCTTCATGTCAAAACAGGGATTTTCATGTTTATGACAGATATCACCATGGTTGCAAATTAATAAAAAAAATTAAAGTATACCCGATATTTTGGCCATGTTGCAGATGTCTTTCACTGTTCACTGATAGTCAGGCATTCGTGAAAAGTCTAACTTCATCAATTTATTCTGCTAAATTGTTCATACCATGAATTAAATATCTATTTTAAAACCTAATCAGAATCATAAAGATATTTATTGCCAAGTAAGTTTTACAAAAGGAATTACTTTTGGTTTATTGGTGCATGTCTCAAATGCGCTGCAATCAAAGAAATGTAAACAATTTTCAAGTGCATAAAATAATTCTATATATTTTACAAATATTACTGTATAATCGCTTCAGAGTTTCAAAGTAATTTAAATGTCATTTCCTAAACCTTACCTTATCATGGAATCAAGAGTCAAGCCTCCGTTATAAACCCTAATGGCTTTGGAGCAAAAAATAATAATAGCCAACATGGCTGGTCGATTTTGAGAGTAGAAATCATTTGCATTTCAAAGCGGCTTGCCGCCAGCCGCCTGCCGTCGATCAGCCGGAGGCAAACGCCAGAGAAAATGAAGCGGGTGGCCCGCATGTCGCAAGAAATGGGAGTGACGAATTCGGCGGCAAACGCTTCATCCCCGCCAGTGGGACGCACCTATAGCCGACAGCTTAGGGACGGCAGCAAAAAGAAGCCGTGCTGATATTTTTTGCTATCTGTGATATTGCTTAAATATATACTTAGACTAATCGCACTGTGAATTTAGCGAAAGATGCTGCAGGTTGAAATCGTTCTGTGCTTATCGAGTCATTGCTCCCAGTTACCAAAGCTGGAAGTGTTGTTTAACGTATGGGCATATGTGAGGTTCATTTCATGTGTGAAATGTCCACAGTGTGATGGCAAAAGTAAGTTGTATTTCTTTAGCTGAAATTATTGCAATACAATCAACAGGAATGTATATTTTATAAACCCTACACCTAACCCTAACCTAAAGCAGGGTCTGTGCTAGGATGTAATCTTTGGGGGGGCATTTTGATCTTTATGGCAGGCAACTGTTTATGTCTTTGTCAGAACAGGGGGTGCTTAATAATTTAGATTGGGTTAATCCTTCTAGATCATGTTTCAGTGTTGGGACAGGGGGAAATCAAAAGTTACCTTAAACCTGCCATACGTTGACATGCACAAAACGGGGGCTGCCCTTTTCATTCATAAATCTAAAGGTGCCATTCACAAATGTAAAGGTGTCCTTTAAGAGAGCGGATAGTTAAGCGGAGGTGTCTTTACTACAGCACAACCCTCCCCAACCAACATCATGAGTTATCTACATGGGATGCTTTGTAAACATTATTTAAGGAGTGCTGTATCCTGTTGGCTGCTATTTCTTCGCTATACAGTCCAACCCATGCATTTAAAAATAACCTCAAAATTAAAATGTTACTTTTGAAAAGAAAGTAATAAGGAGGCATAATTGATATTTTTCTATATTTGTCTGCAAATCTAATTGCATGCATTTAAGCACAAGCCTGTAGACCAAAAGTTTTGAAACATCATGAGAAACATAAATTCAGTCAATTGTGTCCACCACGTCACAGTGAAAAGCACCATTTATGATACCACTGCTTCAGAGCATCTTTAGAAGTAAAGGTATTATAAATTAAATATAAAACAAAAATAGGAAACATTTATTTTACACACACACACACACACACACACACACACACACGTGTTTGGTTTCCATGTTTTATGGGGACTTTCCATAGACATAATGGTTTTTATACTGTACAAACTTTATATTCTATCCCCTAAACCTAACCCTACCCCTAAACCTAACCCTCACAGAAAACTTTCTGCATTTTTACATTTTCAAAAAACATAATTTAGTATGATTTATAAGCTGTTTTCCTCATGGGGACCGACAAAATGTCCCCACGAGGTCAAACATTTCGGGTTTTACTATCCTTATGGGGACATTTGGTCCCCACAAAGTGATAAATACACGCTCACACACACACACACACACACACACACACACACACACACACACACACACACACACACACACTTGTTGTGTTTCCATGTTTTATGGGGACTTTCCATAGACATAATGGTTTTTATACTGTACAAACTTTATATTCTATCCCCTAAACCTAACCCTACCCCTAAACCTAAACCTCACAGAAAACTTTCTGCATTTTTACCTTTTCAAAAAACATAATTTAGTATGATTTATAAGCTGTTTTCCTCATGGGGACCAACAAAATGTCCCCACAAGGTCAAAAATTTCAGGTTTTACTATCCTTATGGGGACATTTGGTCCCCACAAAGTGATAAATACATGCTCACACACACACACACACGCACACACACACACACACACACACACACACACACACACACACACACACACACACACACACACACACACATGTTGGGTTTCCATGTTTTATGGGGACTTTCCATAGACATAATGGTTTTTATACTGTACAAACTTTATATTCTATCCCCTAAACCTAACCCTACCCCTAAACCTAACCCTCACAGAAAACTTTCTGCATTTTTACATTTTCAAAAAACATAATTTAGTATGATTTATAAGCTGTTTTCCTCATGGGGACCGACAAAATGTCCCCACAAGGTCAAAGATTTCGGGTTTTACTATCCTTATGGGGACATTTGGTCCCCACAAAGTGATAAATACACGCTCACACACACACACAACCACACACACACACACAATGCCATTTAAAAAAATGTTGTATTACTATTGTTGTGCTTCATTTGTGGTCCTCTCTCAGTGTAATGAGCACTGTGATGCGATGACAGGACCATTTATTTCCATGGTTTGGTGGCCATATTCTGTTTGACATTAATTCCAAATTGCATTCAGTAAGGAACCGTACTGCTTACTGATGCATGTGATCTATCACATCTGTCATCATTATATTTAGCATCAACACAAATCAACATAACTTATGTCCATCTATCCACTAAAGTTAGGAATGTAGAATTACATGTACTTAACCTATAATCCTCTGATCAAAGGTTTTGGTCATGGCTTTTAATTTAAACATCTTCCATTTAAATTATATAATCTATATATTGCTAAACATAAGCACGTCAGCTGGATAATATTATGTTCATTATCCGTGTTTACAGTATTTAAATATGAAGTTTTAATGCAAAAATACATTGTCCTTTCCCACATTAAAATTCAGAGTTGACTATAAGTAATCCGTTGGTTAGTTCATTTTCCCCACATTACGGTAAGGATGGCTGGCGCGAAACAGACGTTCCGAAGCTTTGCGAGATCCCGAAGCAAAGATGATTCGAAACACTGATCCGAAGCGTGATTCAAAACACCCACGTCACGTGACAACGGCTAAATGAAGCGTCTAAGTGTTTCATCAGGTGGAGTGCTCCGCCGAATCAGGGTTTCATTGATTGGTCGGTTCGGGAACAAATCACACAATCACACAGTATAAAAGTTTTGTCAACGCATTTTCATATCGTGGGTTTTTGTGAGAGGAGTTTGGTTTTGAGATAGTGGATTTTTGGTGATATAGTGACATTTATAGTGCGATTTGTTTAGTTATATTTAGGATTTAATTTACATTTACACATTGACTTAGAGACACACAGAGTACATATAGTGACACATGAATAGATGCATTGATAGAAATATATATATATATATATATATATATATATATATATATATATATATATATATATATATATATAGATTAATAGATAGATACATATATTACAGATACATATAGATTATTAGATAGATAGGCTACATATAAAGATAGATAGATAGATAGATAGATAGATAGATAGATAGATAGATAGATAGATAGATAGATAGATAGATAGATAGATAGATAGAAAGAAAGAAAGAAATGGAGGCTCCACAGAAGAGATGCCGTACATCTGTGGTGTGGGAGCATTTCCATTTGGAAACCCCAAATAAAGTGAGATGTGTGTATTGTGATCGGCAGCTCAGCCTACTGCAACAATACATCATCCATGATGCGCCATTTGAGGAGCATTCATCCTGCCATTCTGCAGGGTGCAGAGGATGGTAGTGTTCCCCCTGTACCAAGGCCTGCTACTGACACTGCTGGACCCAAGGTTTAAAAATGTGGCTTTTGGAAATCCTGCCAAAGCCCTGGATGCTGAAAAGCACATCACACTGGAGTGTGCTTCACTGATGCGTTCAAACACAACTCCTGGTGAGTTTCAGTCTATGTTATCTTATGTAATGTGATTCATGAAATTTATACTTCATATGTGTTGTCAGTTTATGATTTGTTACTAATTGCCATTTTCTTTTAATTCAGAACCACAAATGTCAACATCAGGCCCATCATCAACACCAGTTGAAACACAAGACAGTTTATGGGAACATTTTGACAATCGTATCCGTGAGACCCAGATGATACACAATCCTACAGCTGATGCCACAGTGGAAGTGAAAAAATACCTCAGCGATGCGTTTTTGCCCAGAACTCATGATCCTCTAACTTACTGGAAAGAGAGAGCAGTAATCTTTCCTCATTTGTATGTCCTAGCTAAAAAATATCTTTGTATGCCAGCAACAAGTGTCCCTTGTGAGAGAAGTTTTTCAAAGGCTGGAGAAATTATCTGTAAAAAAGAAGTAGGCTGAGTCCTTCAACAGCAGAGAAATTAATATTTTTGAATAAAAATCTATAAGAAAGGGAGACATTGTGGCTTGATTTATTTTTATTAATATTCATTTTTCATGACCAAAATCACATTATGCAATGTGAAGAGACTACAGGTTACAAGCTTCATATATTACAAAAATACAATAAAAAAAAAAAAAAACCAACACATTTTTTTATTAGCTCTTTGTAAAGGTTGTTTCAGATCAACACCTGCAAGTGACCACTAGGTGTCACCGTGGAGACGGGTTTCGGATTGATTCGAAGCCTCGAAACAAAATGGCACATTTGCTTCGACTGTTTCATTGCTTCACGAAGCCTCGATCTGCCCATCACTACATTACGGTTCTGTGGTGCTTTGAAAAATTGGTCTGTTCGTTTAAGAATCCCGAACAGCCCGACATAGGCTGAACCAATGACGTGAGTTTAGGGCAGGGCTATGTGTTTGCCTGACCAATTGTAGAAACCTGTTAAAAAATATATATATATTTTTGTGGTACGAGGAGGAGGGCATGGCCAGGCCATGATGGAGCATGGCCGGCTCTGAATCAGCTGATCAGTGGGAGAGCGAGATAAGGGGCATCCGGAGACACCAGTTCGAGAGAGGCCACGTTGTGTGTGTCTGTTTGTGTTATGGTTTATGTTTCCTTAATGTTGAGTTTTGCATTAAAACTTTATGTTGACTGTTTATCCGGTTCCTGCTTCCTCCTTGCCCATCCTTATACTGTTACAATGGTGCCAAAACCCGGGAGGAAGGAAGGATGCACTATTGCAGAGTCCTCGCCGCTGCCATCCGCCAAGGGAGCAGCTGCCTTGGGACGGAAGGGTCGCTGGATGAACCACGGCCATCTACCGAGAAGGGGAGGAGCGGTTCCATCCACACAGGGCCGGAGGACTTGCAGCCATCTGCCTGGGGGGAGCAAGCTGCCGTCTGCCAGAGGGTGGAGGAGCGGTTGAGTGCCGGACAAATGCGCGTCCGGGAGCCAGCGAGCAAGTTCTTCTCTCTCTCTCTCTCTCTCTCTCTCTCTCTCTCTGTGTCTCTGCTTGCCCTTTACCTCTCCCCATGCCTCGTCTGTCCCCCAGGTTCGCAGGAGGCGGGGTGGACCACCGGCTGACAGAATGGCCGGAAGGATAGCGTCTCCCCCAGTCAGACCGGTGGCGCCCAAGCCTGAATCGGGCGGGGGAGGAGTGTGACGAGGAGGAGGAAGTGGCCGGGCCATGATGGAGCACTGCCGGCACTGAATCAGCTGATCAGCAGGAGAGGGAGATAAGGGGAAGCCAGAGATGCCAGTTCGAGAGAGAGAGATGCACGCTGCCTTGTTGTGTGTGTCTTGCTTATACTTCCAAGATTTTGGAGAGAGTTGTTTATTCACAGCTCTACTCCTATCTAAATACATTTAACATTTTAGATACATTTCAGTCTGGTTTCAGACCATTGTATAGCACTTAATCAAATTGGTGAAGGTCACTGTTCCTAAAATACGATTCGTCTGCTTTATTCTGCTTTCTCGCAGTCACTCTTCTATCAGGAGATGAATTCACAGGTGGGAAGAAATACACAGACATAGAATGTCATGGATTCAGGTTCACCTGTCGTCTTAGTTTTATTAGATATCAGTGCCGCATTCGACACTATCGACCATAATATTCTCCTCAATTGTCTAGAGTGTATGTTTGGCATCCAGGGTCTGGCTCTCCAGTGGTTTTCCTCCTATCTAAAAGAAACTCTGAAAATTTAGTAAATTTTTCTTCTACATCGGCTCAATTACATTGTGGTGTCCCTCAAGGGTCGATTTTAGAACCCTTGTTATTTTCACTGTATATACTTCCTCTGAGCTCTATTTTTCAGAAGTACAGCATAACTTATCACTGTTATGCTGGCGATTCCCAATTTTATTTCCCAGTGAGTGTAGACAAGAATTGTTCATCTGAGAATGCCCTATATTGCTTTAAAAATATTAAACATTGTCTATCAAACAATTTCTTACAATTAAATGAAAGAAAAACTGAAGTTCTGACTAAAGGTTCCTTCATGTCCTTCTTACCTGGCCTGGTTGCCCAGTTAGGTCCTCTATAATCCAATGTACAAAATCATGTGAGGAGTCTTGGAGTGATTTTAGACCCCTCGTTAATTTTCAATAAGCAGATCATTCTTATTTGCACATGTTTTGGGAATGCCCAACGGTGGTTCCCTTTTGGTCCTTTGTAAGTACTATTCTTTCCGAAATCCTACATTTGGACATACCTCAAGACCCATTGCTACTTCTACTGTTAGATGACTCCGCTCTTCAGTTGAATGCTCACCATAAAAGGACCTTACTGTCAGCAAGTACGGCTGCCAAAAAGACTATTTTGAAGCTATGGATAGAGCCATCCATACCAACATCCTTAATTTGGTTATCTTATTTCAGAGACATTGTATTGCTGGAAGGCACCACTGCCAATGTCAATGGTGCAAAGGACAATACTATTCAGAGCTGGACAAAAATTGCGGACATTCTGTTAGATAAACTGAGATTTTGACACCATACATCTTCCTATCTCTGCAATCCTCCCCCCCCATTTTTTTTTTTTTTATGTCATTTTTCACTGTTTTCATGGCATCTGTCTGTATATAGTTCAGCGAGCCTTGATATGCTTTTTTATATGGTAACTTTAAATAAAATATTGATCACAAAAAAAATAAGCAGATCAGTGCTGCTGTCAAGGGTAGCTTTTTCCACCCGAAATAAAACATTTTCTTTCGCATAAAGACTTGGAAATTGTGATCCACTCACTTATTACACCAAGGTTAGACTATTGCAACTCATTGTACATTTATCTGCCCCAAACTGCATTATCCCACCTACAGCTAGTTCAAAGCACAGCAGCTAGGCTTTTAATAGGGTCAAGAAAGAGGGATCACATTTCCACATTTATAGCATCTCTACAATGGCTTCCAGTGAAATTCAGGGTTGATTTAAAAATTCTGATTTATGTCTTCAAGGCACTATCTGGTCTTACGCCCCAATATATCCGTGACCTTCTACACCTTTACTCTCCAACCAGAGTGCTCAGGTCTTCTGATCAACTTTTATTAAGGATTCCTTGTTGTCACTATAGATCTAAGGGTGACCATGCCTTTCCAGTGATAGGTCCTTATCTCTGGAATAATCTACCTTTCCATGTGAAGTCAGCTTCATCATTAGCCATTTTTATATCTTCTTTAAAAACATATTTATATTCTGTAGCTTTTGAATAGATCAATGAATAGTTTGAAATAGATAAATACATGATATTGCATTTTAAATGTTTTTATTTATTTAAAAAAAAACATTTTGTAATTCTGTTTAGTGAATCATATTATCATGTTAATTCTCAATATTAACTGGATTGCTGATGATGTCATATTACTATGCTCAAACATTCCAATGTGCTTAGTGCAACATGAGTTAACACTGGCTCTTTAAAGGAATAGTTCACCCCAAAATGTAAATTCTCTCAACATTTATTCATACTCATGAAATCTCAGATGTGTATGACTTTGTTTCTTCTACAGAACACAAATTAAGATATTTAGAAGAATATCTCAGCTCTGTAGGTTATTGCAATGCAAGTGAATAGGTATCAACATTTTGATGCTCCAAAAATCATATCGATGCTGCATACAAATCTCTTGACTCAAGATGGTGCCGAGTATGGCTGCTGCATTGTCAGCTCTGACACAACACTGTAGTTTATTGTTTGTTTTGTTTACAGTTTTTTTGTCTTGGATGTTGTCTGCCTTATTGTATACGACAGACAAACGCTTTTGGACATTGGTTCTGCAATTACACACCGAAAACTGGATTTCAAATTCCTCAATGCCGACCCCGTTTACAAACATGCCAGCGGAGCCCATTGTGTGGGCTGCCCGGCCATGGAAACACAGAAGGAAAAGGGGAAAAAGAGCCAGGGTACTCATCAGAGTAAGACGTCGCACAAATCGACCCCCACTACCCAGTATACTACTGGCAAATGTTCACATGTGGAAAACAAGTTCTACAAGCTGAGAGCACGGATCTCTTTCCAACGAGAGACAAGGGATTGCTGCGTTATCTGCCTTATAGAAACCTTGTTGTCTGCGGAGATTCCAGACTCGGCAATTGAACCCGCGGGGTTCTCCGTGCACTGAGCGGACAGAGTGAAAGACCTCTCAGGTAAAAGCAGAGGTGGTAGTGTATGTTTTATGATCATCAAATCATGGTGTGATCAGAGGAACGTACATTTTATCAAGTCTTTCTGCTCTCCTGATCTGGAATATCTCATGCTTCTGTGTCGACCATTCTGGCTACAGAGGGAATTCACAGCGTTCAATATCACAGCTGTGTACATCCCCCACAAGCCAACACAGACCGGGCACTCAAGGAACTGTATGGAAGCATAAGTGAGCAGGAAACCGCGCACCCTGAGGCCACGTTCATTGTTACCGGGGACTTTAACAAAGCCAATTTTAAAACAATCGCACCAAAATAACACCAACACATCAGCTTCAACACGAGGGGACCTGGGTTTTGGACCATTGCTATTCTCCTTTCTGGGATGGCTACAAATCCCTCCCACGCCCACCATTTGGCAAATCAGACCACTCTTCCGTACTGCTTCTGCCCGCTTACTGGCAGAAACTGAAACGGGAAGCACCCACCCTCAGAACGATCCAGTGCTGGTCGGACCAATCAGACTCTGCGCTACAAGACTGTTTTGTTCACGCGGACTTGGAGAAGTTCCGGTCCGCCTCTGATGGCGACATAGAGGTTTATGCTGATAGCGTAACATGTTTCATCATGAAGTGCGTAGATGACGTTGTGCCAACCAAAACAATACGGATCTACCCCAACCAGAAACCATGGGTTAACGGCAATGTTCGCGCGGCACTTAATGCGCGGACCTCCGCTTTTAATTCCGGGAACGCAGAGGAGAATAAACAAGCCAGTTATGCCCTCTGTAACTCTATCAGAGCAGCCAAATGCCAGTACAGGCACAAAATTGAAGGACAGTTCAACACCACCAACTCTAGAAGTATGTGGCAGGGAATTAACATCATAACAGACTACAAAGGGAATTAAAAACTTCACCGTGACCACCGCTGCCTCTCTTCCGGATGAGCTTAATACATTTTATGCTCGTTTCGAGGACAATAACACCGCCCTTGCGGAGAGAGCACTCGCAGCCGATGCTACAGAGGTTGGTTCGCTCTCTGTCTCTGTTGCGGATGTAACCCGATCCTTCCGATGGGTGAACGTCCGTAAAGCCATGGGTCCAGATGGCATTCCGGGCCACGTCATCAGAGCGTGCGCGAACCAACTGGCTGGTGTTTTTATAGACATTTTCAACCTGTCCCTCTCCCTGTCTGTAGTCCCCACATGCTTCAAAACGTCAACCATTGCGCCTGTATTGAAGCAAGCCAAAATCACTTGCCTAAATGACTGGCGTCCTGTTGCTCTGACCCCCATCATCAGCAAATGCTTTGAGAGGTTAATCAGAGATTACATCTGCTCTGTGCTGCCCACCTCTCTGGACCCATTGCAGTATGCCTAAGCTTGAGGAGAAACTCCACAGCTGGATCCTGGACTTCCTGTCTGGTAGATGTCAGGTGGTTAGAATGGGCAGCAACATCTCCTCATCACTGACCCTCAACACTGGAGCCCCGCAGGGCTATGTTCTCAGCTCACTCCTGTATTCCCTGTACACACATGACTGTGTGGCAACACATAGCTCCAATGCCATCATTACGTTTTCTGACGATACGACGGTGGTAGGACAGATCACTGACAATGATGAAACAGCCTACAGAGAGGAGGTGCACACTCTGACATGCTGTGTCAGGAGCACAACCTCTGCCTCAACATCAGTAAAACCAAGGAGCTTGTAGTGGTCTTCAGGAAGAAAGACAGAGAACACAGCCCCATCACCATTAATGGAGCACCGGTGGAGAGAGTCAGCAGTTTCAAGTTCCTCTGCGTCCACATTACTGAGGAACTCGCATGGTCCGTCCACACTAAGGCCATTGTGAAGAAGGCTCACCAGCGCCTCTTCTTCCTGAGATGGCTGAGGAAGTTTGGAATGAACCACCACATCCTCACACGGTTCTACACCAGTACTGTAGAGAGCATCTTGACTGGCTGCATCACTGCCTGGTAAGGCAATAGCACCGCCCACAACTGCAAAGCCCTGCAAAGGGTGGTGCAAACTGCCAGACACATCATCGGAGGTAAGCTACCCTCCCTCCAAGACATCTAACATCTTCCCTCCCTCCAACAGGCGGTGTGTGAAAAAAGCTCGGAGGATCATCAGAGACTCCAGCCACCCGAGTCATGGTCTGTTCTCACTGCTACCATCAGGCAGGTGGTATCGAAGCATCAGGACCCGCACCAGCCGACTACGTGACAGCTTCTTCCCCCAAGCAAACAGACTTTTGAACACTTGATCTCTCACGATCAATATATCAGCACTGCACTTTATTAATCTTATATCTCACACTGGACTGTCATAATTATATTCTCCTCAATACAACTACTGTATATATATTTTTTATATACTCTATATTTAGTATTTTTATTGTATGTGTATTCTATATTGTGTGTATTGTTTACTGTACATTGTATATTATTATTGTGTTGTGTAAGTATGTGTACATTTGATATTAATGTTTATTGCAACTGGTATGTCTCGTCACTGTCATGACTGCAACGTTGCTCGGAACTGCACACAAGACTTTCACCTACTGTTGCACTTGTGTACATGGTTGAGTGACAATAAAGTGATTTGATTTTGATTTGATTTGATGAAAGACTCCAAAAATCCATATCTTCAAAAGTGATATTATAGGTGAAGGGTGTATATGCATGAAGAATGTGAATCACCTAAACAAAAATTTGAAATGTTAAAAAGTGAAAGATAAAGATATAGTGGAGATTGACTGAGCAGGGAGGATAATTTATAGTAAAAAATGAAAACAAATGTTTTTTTTGACATAAATATTGATCTGTTTCTCACCCAAACCTATCAAATCACTTCAGAAGACATTGATTTAATCACTGGAGCCATATAGATTGCTTGTATGCTAACTTATGTGATTTTTGGAGCTTCAAAATGGTGGCACACCATTCATTTGCATTTTATGGACCAAAAGAGCAGAGATGTTCTTTTAAAAATCTTAATTTTGACCTGATGATGAAAGAAAGTCATACACATCTGGGATGCCATAAGGGTGAGTAAATGATGAGAGAATTAAAAATTTTGGGTGAACTATTCCTTTAACGAGCAGGCCAATGTTAACTCGCTGAAATTAGATGATTTTCTACTATTCTGTCAATCACAGATTTTTATTCTACAACATGCAATTATTTACTTTAAGTCTGGAATTTTTCCTGTTCCTTGTAAGCCCGAGCAAGTTATGTGTATGTATATCAAACAGTATACCTTTCTCAAACTTCAGTGGCAAACAGATCAGTTCAATGAATGTGCAATGAAACGTCTAGGTTACGTATGTAACCTCCGTTCCCCGATGGAGGGAACGAGACGTTGTGTCAGAGAAGCGACACTAGGGGTCTCTCTTGAGCGCCGATATTCACCTCTGAACTATGAAAAAAGGCCAATGAGAGTTGGCACCCAGTATTTGCATGTCCCGCCCCCGGACATACGGGTATTTAAGCGGCGCAAATACGGGAGTTCATTCAGGATTTTTCTGAGGAGCCGGAAATGATCCGGCCACAACAGTGGCTCGGCTCAGCGACGTGGCAGGGGAGACACAACGTCTCGTTCCCTCCATCGGGGAACGGAGGTTACATACGTACCCTAGACGTTCCCCTTCTGTCGCTCTCTCCACGTTGTGTCAGAGAAGCGACACTAGGGGTCCACTTATAAAAGTGCCATGCACTGAGCCGTGTACGTGAACTGCTGATACAGGAGTGAGCAGGTATTCTTACGTGCAGGACGACCAACTGTATCAGGCTGCACGTACCCTTCCCCAATGCCCCATTTAAGCCATCAGGATTCCTTATCATTACCCTGGCCGGGCCTCTTTTCTCTCTATGTTTCTCGCATAGAGCAACTAAGGCCGGGGCCCTTATGCGCATTGAGGGAAGGGGGTCTTAGCCCTATTCAGGGCAGAGAAGACCCAGCGGAGGCCACACCTACCCGAGAGGGAGGCAAGTTTAAGTGGCAAAACCATCAGAGGCCTGACTTAAGGCCTATGTGGAAAAGTTGGTGCGGTGGTGGATCCAGCCTCATAGAGGGGGAACATACAGCACGGCAACCGAGGCAGCCGTGACTGCCTAAGGGAAACACGGGAGTCCGCTCACCTGAGGGGACAGAACCGTGGTGTTACACACATGGGAATCCGAAGGAGGCCTTACCTGTGGAGCACCTATACCAGTACAGGGTAGCTTGCGGTACCCGCAGTGGCTTGGGTCGGCGAGTTCCTCCGCTGAACTGCGACCCACGAGGGCTAGGGAGGAATCAACCAGTGTCCCAAACCTGGGATCTCCTGGGAAAGAAGGCGCACTGTTTCCCCTGGTTAGGGGAAGGGGCGCCAGGTGCAAGCGATTCACCCGGTCAGATCGTGGGCGTGCTACCGAGTTCTATGGGCTCGGTACCTGAGAAAACACGGGACGATACTGACTCAACTCGGAGATTGTAGAATCTTGCAAAAGTGTTAGGTGTTGCCCAGCCCGCTGCTCTACAAATGTCTGCTAGGGCAGTGCCCCTAGCCAGTGCCCATGAGGACGCAACACTCCTGGTGGATTTGGCTCAGACCCGCAAGGGGGGGGCACGGCCTGGGTGTGATAAGCCAGGGAAATGGCATCGACAACCCAGTGGGCGAGTCTCTGCTTGGAGACAGCGTTCCCTTTCTGCTGTCCCCAAAGCAGACGAAGAGCTGCTCAGAGCGTCTGGTGCTCTGTGTGCGGTCCAGATAAATACGCAAAGCACGTACTGGACACAGCAGTGAAAGGGCTGGGTCTGCCTCCTCCCGGGGCAGCGCTTGCAGGTTCACCACCTGATCCCTGAAGGGTGTGGTAGGAACCTTGGGCACGTAGCCCGGTCGCAGTCTTTCCAGGGTTTGAAGGTTTGGTGGCAGGCAGAGGTAACTTTTACGTTGTTTGTGCCTCGGCGCCATGCTCGTCTCGAGACTCGAGTCCGGAGCCAGTGCTGAAGTGGTCTCATATGCATCAACCCCAGTGGTGCGGCCGCCGCGGAGGATGCCATATGCCCCAGGAGCTGTTGGAAACGTTTTAACCATGGCGCCTGGCTTGAAGGAAGCGAGGCATTTCAGCACTGACTGAGCACACTCGTTGGAGAGAAGTGCTGTCATTGAGACTGAGTCTAACTCCAGACTGAGAAAAGAGATGCTCTGGACCGGGGAGAGCTTGCTCTTTTCCCAGTTGACCTGTAGCCCCAAACGGCTGAGGTGGCTGAGCACCTGGTCTTTGTGTGCGCATAGTAACTCTCGGGAGTGGGCCAGTATGAACCAGTCATCGAGGTAATTGAGTATGCGTATGCCGGTTTCTCGGAGCGGGGCAAGAGCTGCCTCTGTGACTTTCGTGAAGACGCGAGGGGACAGAGACAGGCCGAAGGGGAGGACTTTGTACTGATACGCCTGGCCGTCGAACGCGAACCGTAGGAAGGGTCGATGTCGAATTGAGACGTGGAAGTACGCGTCCTTCAGGTCTACCGCTGAGAACCAATCTAGATGCCGGACGCCAGATAGAATTTGTTTCTGGGTGAGCATTTTGAACGGGAGTTTGGAAAGGTCCGATTGAAAACTCGCAGGTCCAAGATCGGTCGTAAGCCGCCGCCTTTCTTGGGTACAATGAAGTAAGGGCTGTAGAAACCCTTCTTCGTTTCGGTTGGAGGGACAGGCTCTATCGCGTCCTTTAATAGAAGGGTGGCGATTTCTTCGCGCAGGGAATGGGCATGTTGGCCGTGTACTGCGGAAAAATGTACGCCCAAGAAGGGGGGCAGAGACCTGGCAAACTGAATTGCGTAACCGAGTCGAATGGTCCGGTGCAGCCAGCGTGACGGTTTGGGCAGTGAAATCCACGCCTCTAAACTCCGTGCTAGGGGCACCAAGGGGACGAGTTTTTTGGACGTACCCGGCGGGACTTCGCAGCGGTGCGGAACAGGTAACGCGGCGTCGGGAGCCAACGTGGCGTCCCGAGGCTCTGGTGCTGAGAATAAACTCAAAGCACTTACCTTGCTCCGCGCATCCGGCAGGGGGCGGGTTCGTGACTGAGGAGGAGGTCTGATGCTGGCGTCCTCTGGACTCATCTGAACCGGCCGGCCGGGGAACAGTCATGGGGCTGAAGGGGGGACACCGCATCCATGGAGCCGGGACTGTTGAGGCCTGAAAGCAGAGTGCCGTGAGAACGGCATTTGCGGGCCAGGTGACCCCAGAGACAACAAGGAAATAGCTCTCTAGAGTGTAAAGAATTTAACAAAAAATTCTCCTCCCGGCCCTCCACCGGGGAACAGAGTGGTCTTACCAGCTCCGGAGCTAACGTCTCGGTCTCTGGGTCTATCATCTCAGGAGCGCCTGGTAGCCTTCTGGGTCCTCAAGGGGGTCCATGAGACGATGGGCGTCCAACTTCTGCGGGGAACTCAACGCTGGGGCTGAGAGCTGGGCCCACTCACTTGTTAGTTGAGGCGGAGCACCACTTTCTTTCTTTCTTGAAAGCCGCAGGAGGACGCCCTCGGTGAGCAGACAGGGCATGGCAGGTTTGCGGCAGGGCAGGATGCTTTTTTTGCTTGAAAATAGCCTTCGTCTGTTTCTTAACCACTGAGGACTGCTGGGTGAAGTCGTCAAGTGGTGTCGCCGAATGGACGGAGCTGGGAGATGGGGGTGTTTGAGAAAGCGTGCTTTGTCTGCCTCCCGTACTGCCTGTCCATCGTTGCGTTTCTGGACCACGGAGTGGCCATCGCCTGTTTGAGTGCAGTTCCTGCAGCACGTCAAGAACAGGACCACCCAAGTGCAGATTTTTAAGTGCCCTGGCCCGGTGGACTTGCAGGAGGGGGCCATGGCGTGCAGGGGGGAGCGGTCTGGGACCGTTCTACCACCGAGGGTAGCGAGAGCGGAGGAGCGAGGAAGCTGGGCTTGCTCAGCTCGTCATGCACGTCTGGGAAGGAATCCGGGGGGGGGAGCGCGGCTGTGAGCAGCGCACATGCCCGCAGAACCAGTTAAGCCCGGGGAAGCATAGCGGACCTTCTTGCGTCAGGCTCAGACTGGGCGGAGACCCGAAGGTGGCGGTCCAGGCGAGTTATCCGCATCCGACGCCGCTGTTACGCTCTCCAATGCAGCGGTGATGTCATCATCCAATGCCGGGGAGCTCAAGGGACCGGACGGTAGGCTGTTAAGCGGACCGCACTAATCCCAAGCTCGGGGGAAGCAGGCAAGCGTGCTGGGGAGGCGGGAGGTTTTCGAGGGGATTTACCCGGCGAAAGCGTCCCTTTATTCTCCCCAGATCGTTCTCCATCGCCCGCGGCGCCTGGCTCAATCCCGTAGGAAGGAGGCGAGGCGCGGGGGACGGCTGAAATGGCTCTCTCTCACTACAAGAGAAAGCAGAGATCGCAACGCTACCGCGGTTATGTTCTCACACTGAAAACATAACCCATTGGAGAGAATGCTCATCCCGAGCTCGGACGGAAACAAGCAAGCGTGCCGGGGAGGCGGGGGGGTTTTGAGGGGGTTCACCCGGCGAAACGGAGCCCGTCACTGTCCCCAGATCGTTTTCATCGCCCGCGGCGCCTGCCTCAATCCCGTAGGAAGGAGGCGAGGCGCGGGGGGGGGGCAGCTGAAGCGGCTTTTTCTCACTACAAGAAAAAGCCTACGACCGCAATGCTGTCATGGCTATGTTCTCGTACTGAAAACACAGACCATTCATAAAAACGTGCCTGCGTGTGATCACAACCCAGGAATGCAAGGCAGTTTTTATGGCCGTCAGAGGTGGGGAGAATCAACGCATCCAGAAACTACACAGAGGCGGAAAATCGTCTTTAAAAAGACGCGTCCTGAGAAGGACGTTCAACGCCGCTGTGTTTTGCTCTTTTAGAGCGAAATTCACTCTTTTAGAATAACTCTTTCGAGTTGTCTGCGCTGTCGAAGTGCCCAGGGGCAAGAATGCACAGCCGAATGAGAAAGCCGCTGTTATGCACCATCAGATCCAACAGCGTGCAGAGCGTCAGAGGATTAAACAGGAACTTGGTGTGTAACTCGCAGCAGACTGCATGCACGACCATTGGCTCGAAGAAATTTTCTGAATGAACTCCCGTATTTGCGCTGCTTAAAGGGATACTCCAGCTGTGGGAAGATGAATGTGTATTTAATAGTGGTCATTTATGTAGTAGAAATGTGAAATTATTTTTGAATTTGAAGCATTCTAGACTGAGAAAAGGCAAAAAATGTATTTTTTACTCATGTGGCTGAAAGACAACAGCTCCCAGAATGCACTTGCTTTGCCGCACTTACGAGGCCACTCCCAAACCACGAAATAGTAAACACAACGTTAGTAATGCGAACTAGGCTATTTGCACATACAGTATGTGCGCATACATGAAAATATAACAATAGCTCCGCTGACTACGTGGGAACAACATTGTGATTATGCCGGGTGTCCAAACTCTGTACATTACATCTTAGTAACAAACAGAAATACAAAACAAATACTCACTTTACACTAAGCTGTCCATTTGTCCCTGCAGGCTTTGGCTGGCGTTTCCAATTTATCTTTGGGATCCTGAAATAAGTTTCCAGGACCCCCCTGTCCATGTGTGGTACAAAACTTGGGTGCTCAGTTACACATGCTAGCGGTGCAGTTTCATCAGCGGATTCAGCGATCTCATGCAGAAGCAAATGGCATCGCTGAAATTCGCGACAGCAATAGGACTCTATCTGTTTGCATAGACGCACAGCGAGAGCACTGACACCGCCAGTTCACCAGCTGCTCCGCGAACAGCAGCTGCTCCGGCCGCCTCTTGTCCCTCCATCTCCCGCAACTGTTCGTCGCTGTATTGCAGCTCGTATAGGTAGCAGCGAGCATCCGATTCACACAAAAGATCTTCGAAATCCCCATCTGTCATTACTTCAAAACTTTCTTCCGCCATCGTGATTAGACTATTATACAAAGTTTTACAGAGCAAGAGCCTGTTAGCTTAGCTAAAGATGGCTGACACTATCTTTACATTCTATGAGTAAGATCCCGCCTCATGGGCGTGGTGAAAACATGCGGAACTAGCTACTAATACTGGCTGTAGTTTGAAGCCTCTAGTCCAAAAATCCTCCGATGACGCAAAATGACGATTTTTGCGTCATCGGAGGATTTTTTCCAGACTAAAAATTTAATTTTCTCTCATATCATGGGGATATGAGGGGGGGAAGCAGGGTAATTCTAAAATACTACTGGTTTTCTACTGATACAAAGCTTAATGCTAAATCCTGGAGCATCCCTTTAAATACCCGTATGTCCGGGGGCGGGACATGCAAATACTGGGTGCCAACTCTCATTGGCCTTTTTTCATAGTTCAGAGGTGAATATCGGCGCTCAAGAGAGACCCCTAGTGTCGCTTCTCTGACACAACGTGGAGAGAGCGACAGAAGGGGAACTGAGGTGAGATACAAAGAGACATATTCAGACATATTTATTGCGAACATCAAAGTGTAAGTTCAGAGTTACTTGCTTCACGTCACGTTTTCATTCAAATGTGCCTTTTATTCGTAGTCACTTGCCTGAGAGCGTGCATTCTCTGGAAAATTAGCTTTCAGAGGCTGTATACGGAGTTAGGATGAAAATAAGGTGCATTTCAAACTGTTCTGAGACCAGTGCAGTCAGCGTGCCCTCTAGGTGTGTGATAGAGGGTGAGAGACAAGCAAAGATGGTTATACTGATTTAAATGTCAAACACACAGAATGTATGAGATGTACATCTCATGAGATGAGATGCACTTCAAAAGGAAAATAACCCCAGGGCATTTTAGGCGATTTAGAAATCCCGGTCTGAATTTAAGTACCCTCCGAGGGAAAGGGCGTGTTGTCACCCTAAAACAAGCAGATATTACAGCTTTTCCAACTTACATTACAACATGTGGTAAGTTTTTACACGTCCCTTGACGATCGTTGTGCTGCACTGATAGGCTGAACACCTGGGCAGGTGAATGCTCTGACATCGCAATTGGCTTATACACTCACCTAAAGGATTATTTGGAACACCTGTATGGAAGCATGGGTAGCAATATTCAATTTGACATTTAATATGCAAAATGACAATGCAATATGTAAAATGACAATGCATTCTGTATTTAAATTTACATTTTACATTACCATTCTAGCAACGTTTGGTGCAAAATGAAAATGAAATTACATAATTTACATTTGCCATTTCATACACTCGTTTTAATATGCATTATTGAAACGCTTTATAAGTTGCAAAATTAAAATGAAAATGTATTACAGAAATGATTAGATATGTGTAACACGTTCAAGCAAAAACTGTGGCAAAATGATCATTCAAATGTTATTTTTCTTAATTGCATTTACACTCACAGTCAAGACACTTGCGACTGCTTTTTCATTAAATGTCCCGCAATGAATGTAGCAAAATTCAATGTGCACATTGAAAATGCATTCCGAGCCGAACACGCCCCTGCCCCGCCCCCTCCCGCCCTCTCCCGCCCTGTCAATCACTGCATCAAGGCGGGACTTGAGTTGTGTTGTCGGGGGGTATTACGCAGAAGGTCAAGAAGGTTCAAAAGTGAGGCAACATGGACAAGTCAGTTCCACAGCTTCTCAGAGAAGCTGCCCAAGTAATAGAGCGACAAAGTGCAAATGCTGCCCCTTCAGAAAGGCCATCGTCCAGCTTAAGCATAACGCCTCCGGATCGAAGTGGTGGGACACGGGGTAAGTTGGCAGAAAGAGAAGAGACAAAGGGTCGGTCGTCAAACGGTTAGGCCTAGGGTTGCCAACTTTCAATCGGGGTCTGGACTGTGGAGTGTATTTGACGTTCACACTCTTACGAGACCATAGAGCGTCTGTACGAAAAGTGCTCGTTTTGGCCAAAAAAAATAATTTAAAAAAATCTGCGGTCACACTACTAGATTTTAAGCATGCGAATATAGCCCAAAAATCGAAATAGTCGGTCCAAAACGTTAAAATTTTACACCTACTCCACTTCACTGCAAAAAGTTTGTATTCTTTTATTTCAGGTAACTTAAAGGTCATGTCGTGATGTATTGATTTTTATTAGTCACGTCATACGAATTCGCAATTAATTTGAACTGTAAAGTGCAGCTAAATTCGAAACTTCCTCGCATGAACTCCCCCACTCGCATGTGTTTGAATGCAAGGCAGTTGGCAACCCTGATATAGCATTAAACAGTCAATTTATTAAAATACCAAAGACTAACATATATTTCATATTTTATTGCAGCAGAAGTTTTAAGATTATTTGCACCATACTCAAATTCACGGGGTCGCCTGCCTAAACGTCCCAACACTGCTGGACCTTCTGCAAAAAAGTCAAAAAGTGTGTCCTATACCCATCGTTTTTTTTGCCTATCCAAAAGGAATATGAGGTCCCAAATCCCTCAGTGAAAAACAAATTAGAGAGGGCAGGAATAGGAGAGAAGAGGATAACCTTTCCAGGTAAGTCAATTAAAAAAAAAAAATCTGCTTGCATTTTAATAATCAAACTCATATTCAGAATTTAAGTTGCATATGTCTTTTATATTTTATCTTTGTTCTAGACAAATACTGCACTCCACGGTATTTTTCAGACCATCTTTTTCAGCATTTCCCCATCTTGAAAGAGTGTGGCGGTTTCCAGCTCTTGCGATCCAGAGGATCAACACGTTCAAAAATATTAGAGACAATACCCTGTCCAGACGATGGCTATTGCCCTGAGTACCTCTTAAGTGAGTCTGTCATGATTGGGCAGGCTGTCATATATATCAGGCCACTCCAGAAAGATATAGATGTGCAGGTAGGTTTTTAAAAAAAAAAAAACTGTGCTTAGTAATCTTCTAGAAGTTGGGGAAAAGTTTAAACTACCAACATTAAGTGATAAGCTACTTTTAAATAATGTAGTTTAGGATTTTCCCTAAATTGATATTTCTTACTATTTAAAGATAACCCTACTATCTGCTAATGTTTAGGTCTTTTTTCTTCTTGTGGTTCAGATTCTTGAGAGTGACCAGCCTATATCCACTGGACCAATGACAGAATGCTTGTACTGCAATACTGCCCTATAAAGGCAAAACGCTGTAACATCATGTTTGGTCAAAAATGAGTTATGTCACTTTTGGGGTATTCAAGACCTCCTTTTTCATGTGAATAAATATCGTGAGTCAATTTGATTGTTTTAACGAGAAATTAAAGGGCTATGACAACCGTAACATCCAAAACCATACGAGAAACCACAGCAGAACGCCGTAACAGTTGTTACGGTTGTTACAGCTCTTAGCCTTTGTTCCGGCGCGCTGAAGTTGAGTTAAGGTGTTCTGACTTTGTTTCGCCTGGCATCAAGAGAGATGTTACGGTGCCGCTGTGATGTTACTGTACTCTGGCTTTGTCATACTGTCAAAGATTACCGCTCTTTTATTGTCACCAAACCGCGTAACATACACATGACACATCTTTGAAATAAAGTGTAGACTGCCGACTGCTTGTTTGTATTATTATTACTCTGTGATAGCGATGTGATAGGGCGATGGTTCAGATCTGTCAATGTCAGTGACAGCCCGGAGCTAGCTAAATGTAATCTGTGTCACGTAAATTAGCGCTAACGTTGACGCTGACACTCGCCTCACATCAGATGCTGAAAACCAAATATTAAATACAGAGGCATCCTACCTTTCCATGCAATCCGATATAATCCATAGAAGATATAATCCATAGCAATGCACGTCATCTGCTGTATCCACAACAATCCATACGTGTTTGAGCCATATTTCCTTCTTGCAGGTGTTCACGTCAGATTTTACAGCTAGTTATCGCTAATGTCTGTACAAAGTATGCTAACGTAAATAGTAAGTTTTCGGTATACTCTGTCTATATTATCTCAGAATTAAAAAGTAGTAATCCAAGTCGAGTTCGTTGACTGAGCATCTTGAGCAGTTTGGTGGCCCTTAACCCTTTAACTGTCACCCCACCCCCTTTTTTCGCATAGACATGAAAATCACTATCCAAACTTAAATGGTTGTATTTCAAGAATGCTTTGTCATATATACCTATGGACAAGTTATGTTCCAAATTTTAGGTTGATATCTCAAAAAATTAGCTTTCAGTAAGATTTTATTTGGGCACAGTAAAAAACTTGGAATGAGCAGTCTCTAATCTCTAATGTATTGGGCTAATGTTTAATTAATTATTACTCTATATCTTGCATTTAAATACATATACCTTTGTATTCAATTATAATTAAATTATCTTTATTGTGAAAATATTTATTGTATTTATTCATACTGTACATACTGTACTGCAAAGTAACTTATCTGTTATACTGTTTAACGGTGTTAGTGTTGCCGCACTATCCTGATCATTATAGCACTAAATAGGAACAACCAAAGGTCTTCTATATAATTTAAAACAAATACCATGATGACTAGACCTTGGTTAGGTGTTCTTATAATGGATGTAAGTATGGTGAACAGCAAGTAAATATTGATTATATGTCAGTTACGGCCTTTTGCCTTTGCATGACTCCTGATTTTTGGCACATGATACAAAGGCAGAGTACATTAATTGCCAAACAAGGGTCAAAGGTCAATTTTGAGCTCAAGATTTTTTGCCTACAAACATTTCTTCAGTATAGCAACTAGTTGTGAAATTTTGGGAGTCCTACCTATAATACTTTTGTCTGGACAAAACAGAAACTTTAAAGTCATTTTTCTCAGTTTCACACTCTAGTGAGTTAAGGTCTTTTGCTTTTGCAGGGCAGAATAGCCTGTCAGAAATACAAGACCATGTTGATGTTTGTGAAAAGTAGGTGACATTTAAACATTTACATACAATATTAAACATTTTATATACATAGGCACTTTTTTCCCTTTAAAATAATGAATATTTGATGTGGTTCTCTAATCTCTTAATGCAGATTTTACATTTTGGACCTTTTTCACAGACCGTGGTGATGCCTTTCCCCCAAAAATATTATTACTTCATAAAGAGTAGTGATGTTTTTTGATTAATGTACATTTATGCCAACATACTTTACATTATAATACTTGGCCATTCAATTAAAGAAAAATTTATCACTATTGTAGGAAGGAATGATGTTGAATTTAATATTTTTCATATATTTTTCACGGCTGTACTGTGATTATGGTTATATCAGGTTACATGAGTCAGGCAAAGTGATATCAGATAACACTGGCAGTACAAGACAGGAAGAAATTGCAGCAACCATGTCAGAGGATAATGCTGAAAGGGAGGAAAGGGCCTCAACATCACTCACTACTGTTTTCTCAGCCAGTACCAGCCCACCAGCAGAGCCTGCCACTGAAGGTGTCTCCATCTAAATGAACATACCACTGAACATCGCTTTCTCTGTATTAGCTTTAGCACACAAATCATGTTTTTCTTAAACTATTAAAAAACAGGCAAGCTATCAGGGATATTAATCATATCACAGTTATTCGTATCTTTTGAAGATTTGTTGTCATCACTTGTCTGTGTTTTCATAGAGTGGAAGATTGAGCCTGATCTTGAAACAGCTGCCCGGCTGTTTCGAAGACATATCTTAAAGAATGCTGAGGACAAACCAGACCTAGTTGTTAAGCTAGATCTACACAGCTGTGAAAAGGATCGGGAATGGGAAATGTAAACTTTTTATAAACGTCCGTTAACTGTAAAACTTAAAGGTATGAATATTTGTATATAAAGGCATTTCATCTATGATGAAGCACTCTTGCATACTTGTTTCTTATTTTACTATTTGGTTTTATTTTAGTTTTAGTAATGTGTTTTTTATGTACATTGTATGTAATCTGTGTTAAAAACAGAGGAGATGCTGCATTAGGGGATGGAGTAACACGGCACTTTTTCACATTGATAATGGAAAAGCTCCACAATGGATTTGAACTTGACATTGGTAAGTTACAATTTCCAGAATTAAGTGAGTTAAGGAGGATAAAATGTGTCTGTACAGTTTAACGTATCTTTGACATACCATTTCTTTGACCTCCACTTTAGTTATGGTAAAGGGTATGCAAATACAGGATGTAAAACATTTTAAGAAAAGTTTTTTTTAATTTTTTTACTCAATTTAATAAGTATGAGCATAGTTAATAGAAGGGTTTATTAAGAATGGTCATCTGAGTGCATTTTTCTTGTTATAAATTTACCAGATAACTGTGGCAAAACACTTTTATTCAACGGAGAAGATGATCACAAGGTTCCTTCGACATCTAGAGCACTTTTGGATGGTGACCTGTTCAGAGTTGTTGGAAAAATGATTGGGCATTCATTTATTAATGGAGGTCCACTCTACTCAGGACTTAGTGCAGCTTTCTTCCCTCTTTTAAGTGGTAGTAAGGATGATACTCCAATTCTGGAATTGAAGGACTGTCCTGATACAGATGTGATTGAAGTTGTGTCCCTTGTATGTATACTCTATCTTTTGTCTCTGTGGAAATATATACATTTTAACAAGTATTTAACAAGTTTAAGTCTTACATTTTCACACTTTGTATAAATCATAGCTGGAAAGCCAGAATGAATTGAATCCGAACGAAATGGACAGTATCAACAATCTGGCCATCAGTTGGGACCTGCCAGCAGTCAGCAACATCAACAGAAGATGGTTGGCAGAAACCATTCTCTACCATGGGGTATGTATTGTCTTATTTAAAAGTGAAAGCTGCTAACTGCCATTGGATATGCTACTTGCACTGTGTCTACCACTACAAAAGAAAAATAATTTTCACGTAAGTAGTTAGGACAAAAGTTTATCATGGTATTTATCATGGCTTGCATGGCATTTGTCCTACAGGTGAAACTCGAAAAATTAGAAGATCGTGCAAAAGTTTTGATGATTATGGCTTACAGCTTATAAAAACCCCAAATTCAAAATCTCAGAAAATTAGAATATTACATGAAATCAATAAAAAAAAGGATTATAAGTACAGAAATGTCGGCCCTCTGAAAAGTGTAATCATGCATATGTATATAGTTATATATACTAAATATATTAGTTTCACCTTTTAATTTGAATTACTGAAATACATTAACTTTTGCACGATATTCTAATTTTTCGAGTTTCACCTGTATTTGTATGGTTTATGGTTAATTTCTAGGTTATTGGTCGACGTGAAAAACAGATCTCACAGCTGCGGAGAGGACTCAAAGATACTGGTGTTTTGAGAGTGATAAAAGAACAACCCAGTTTAGCTGCAGTACTGTTTCCCAGATCTTCTGCACTAGTGCTGGAACCAGAGGTCTTTCTACTTTATTTTTTTTATTGATACTTAAAGTGAATGAACTGGGCTGGTAAAAGCTTACTAAAATACAGGGGGGGGGGGGGGGGTGGCAGTTTATAAATAATAAATACTAATAAAAACACTAGGTAGTTAAATTAATTACTGATATAATTTTTGCTGCCCTGTGTTTAGGCTTGTATTCAATGCTGCTATCTTTGTATTAGATGATACTTAAGAGAGTCATCTGGCCAGAACCAGACAGTGATGAAGACAATTCAACCTGGAGCAATCTTGTGACATTACGGCCTTCTTGCGTGAATATATTCAAACAGGTAAAAAATATTGTGCTTGTATTTATATTGTTTTTTTTTTAAGTTTAATGCTCGTTCAATGTTCAGCAGCAGATGGCTGTATGTGTAGGAATGATGCAATGGAAAATATTGTGTTTGACCCAAACTGATGTAGGATCACCTGCTGAACTGTGCGAGTTGCTGAAGTTTTGGACTGGCTGGGCTGTTCTGCCTCAACATCTGTATGTTGAAGTATCACCTGACCTATCATTGCCAGTGGCTTCAACCTGCCTCACAACACTTAAACTTACTTTAAGATGCAGAACCTTTCTTGCATTTACACAAGCCATGAGAGCATCAGTTTCATCCACAAGGTTTGGCTTTGGCCTTGTCTAAGTTGTTAGATTTAAAATTGTTCATGAACTGATAAATGCATGTTTGGGGAAAAAAATGTAATGACGTGTTTGTCGTCTTCAGTATTTTTATTGTTTTTTTATACATTTTTATTTTTTTTTAAATACATGTTCTTGAAATGAACTTTCCCAGTTTTGCATTATTCAAAATTCTTACGAGTTAAATGAAGTTAACATAAGAACAAATTAAATACAAATGTTAATAAGAAAACATTACTCTTGGTTCTCACAAAGCCTTGCTGCAGTTAAGGCATTTCATACACAATGTTACAATAAACTCACCAAAAGAATGTCAGTTCATGGTGTCAGTCCTCAATGCTCAAAACAAGAACATCTAATATCTCAACATCTCTGTCAGTTGTGCCACTGTGGAATTATAAACATTCACTGTCATTTAGTGGAACATCCCGGTTGGGAAGACCTGCAATCTCCTCTGCAGTGAGGCTGCGTGGCAGCTGCACATCTGGGATTGAAATGCTGTTTGCATCTTCCATGGCATGTGGTCCATCCCAGTCAACACCATAGTCCTCATCAACCTTAAAAAAATACAAGGACAGGTGCTTTGATATTATGCAAAATAACAAGCATTTATGTGCCACCAAGGCATACATGTATTGTTCTGATGTAGTTATGAGTGAGGAAATTAAATTTAATAAATTTACATAAATTGTGTTAAATAAGACTTCCCGAATGTCCCAACTTCGAGACATTTAGTGGTTTAATGCAGTGCTTTTCAAACAAAATCCTGGGGTTTGAGATGGCATTAGATGGAGACAAAATGTGCCCATGGGGGCGGTGCCTCCAGGACAGGTTTTGGAAGCACTGGTTTAATGGACCAGCATAAGAGTAAGTGTTAATTGTTCTTGAGTTTAAATGTGCATACATACAGTCCCTAAATCATCAGCAGCATCTCTGTTTTGCAGCCACAGTTGATATGGAGATCGACCATTCTCTGTTCTCAGTCTGTACAAATTCCATGCTTCTTTAAAAGTGTTAAGCTGATGTTGTAACTGGGAGGAAAAGGTCCAATGCAGAGCAAAAAGGTGGATCTCATCATCAGGGTTCAACACTCCAGTCACTTCCAAATGGTAAAACAATGTGTGGAACAAATCAAGGACTTGTGTGTATACGTCTCGCCAAAGACGTTCAATCCTTTAAAAAAAGATAATAAAAATAAGTATCACACTATGATCACTAAAATTCATAACCTTTTTATATTTCAAAGCCATAGCTGTGCATTTAGATTTGAATTTGACAGGTGTTTGAATAGTCTTGACCACGGGTATCCAGTACCCGGAGATCTACCTACCGTCAAAGTTCAGCTCCAACCCTGATCAAACACACTGAACCTAATTAGGCTAAGCTAATTATGATCTTTAGGAGCACTTGCAAATTACAGACAGGTGCGTTTGATTTGGGTTGGAACTGAAGTTGGCAGGTAGGCAGATATCCAGGAACAGGAGACTGGACCACCTCCATATTTGACCATGTAGATGGTGCACTGTAAAAAAAAAGTTGCCTGTAAAACTGTTGTATATTGCTGTAAAATTAATAAGAACAAAACTGTAAAGCAATTTTAGAGCAATTAACAACAGTTTTACAGGACTTTATTGGCAACTTTTTTGCCAGTAAATTGAACTAAAGCTTGATGATCAATGTACTTTCCTGCAGGACAGCCATCCCAAAGTATACATCCAGATCTACTTAAGCTTGGTTCAGGGATCAGTCTTAGAATGTTCTTGAGTGGCCTGTACAGTGTTCAGATTTAAATCTCATTGAAAAGTTGGTGGAATTTGAAGAAAGTGGGGATAACGTGAATGCCAAAGATTATCAGTGATCTGGAAGCTTTTTCAAGCAAGAAATGGGCCAAGATTGCAGTAGAGAGGTGACAGATGCTTCTAAGCACTTACAGGCAGCGTTTGTAAAGAGGTTATAAAGGCAAGGCAAGGCAAGTTTATATATAGCACATTTCATACACAATGTTAATTGAAAGTGCTTTACATAGAAGAGATTAAAATAAGAATAAAAAAATAAGAATAATTGAAACAGTTTAGAATAAAATAAAATACAGAATAAATTATTCTGCTTTACATTCTCAGAATCACTCAAATGTGTATTAATAAACTTTCTATAATAGTTTACTGATGCCTTTGTTGAATTTTTTCATAAAATTGTGTTCTTGGCAGTAAAATGACCTGCAGGCCATGGGGTTGAATAATTTTGATTGCAACTGTACATATGGGATAGAAATGGTGTCCATCAAAGAAAGCCGATCTTTAGCATTAATTTTGAGTATGACTTTGAGGACACGTGTATGGAGCAAGTGGTGGTTTGTTGTCTCATTAATTGTGCCATCAGGTTCTGCGCTACTATTGGTTTTTTGATTTCAAGTTTATCGTAAGGAGAAGCCACACTGCATGACTGTGCCAAAATTTCGACAGAGGTAAAATGTTATTGTTATGGAATTAATCATCTGTTGGTGAACATGTCAAGCCAACATACATATATTATATATATATATATATATATATATATATATATATATATATATATATATATATATATACTCACCTAAAGGATTATTAGGAACACCTGTTCAATTTCTCATTAATGCAATTATCTAATCAACCAATCACATGGCAGTTGCTTCAATGCATTTAGGGGTGTGGTCCCTGTCAAGACAATCTCCTGAACTCCAAACTGAATGTCAGAATGGGAAAGAAAGGTGATTTAAGCAATTTTGAGCGTGGCATGGTTGTTGGTGCCAGACGGGCGGTCTGAGTATTTCACAATCTGCTCAGTTACTGGGATTTTCACGCACAACCATTTCTAGGGTTTACAAAGACTGGTGTGAAAAGGAAAAACATCCAGTATCGCGGCAGTCCTGTGGGAGAAAATGCCTTGTTGATGCTAGAGGTCAGAGGAGAATGGGCCGACTGATTCAAGCTGATAGAAGAGCAACTTTGCCTGAAATAACCACTCGTTACAACCGAGGTATGCAGCAAAGCATTTGTGAAGCCACAACACGCACAACCTTGAGGCGGATGGGCTACAACAGCAGAAGACCCCACCGGGTACCACTCATCTCCACTACAAATAGGAAAAAGAGGCTACAATTTGCAAGAGCTCACCAAAATTGGACAGTTGAAGACTGGAAAAATGTTGCCTGGTCTGATGAGTCTCGATTTCTGTTGAGACATTCAGATGGTAGAGTCAGAATTTGGCGTAAACAGAATGAGAACATGGATCCATCATGCCTTGTTACCACTGTGCAGGCTGGTGGTGGTGGTGTAATGGTGTGGGGGATGTTTTATTGGCACACTTTAGGCCCCTTAGTGCCAATTGAGCATCGTTTAAATGCCACGGCCTACCTGAGCATTGTTTCTGACCATGTCCATCCCTTTATGGCCACCATGTACCCATCCTCTGATGGCTACTTCCAGCAGGATAATGCACCATGTCACAAAGCTCGAATCATTTCAAATTGGTTTCTTGAACATGACAATGAGTTCACTGTACTAAAATGGCCCCCACAGTCACCAGATCTCAACCCAATAGAGCATCTTTGGGATGTGGTGGAACGGGAGCTTCGTGCCCTGGATGTGCATCCCACAAATCTCCATCAACTGCAAGATGCTATCCTATCAATATGGGCCAACATTTCTAAAGAATGCTTTCAGCATCTTGTTGAATCAATGCCACGCAAAATTAAGGAAGTTCTGAAGGCGAAAGGGGGTCAAACACAGTGTTAGTATGGTGTTCCTAATAATCCTTTAGGTGAGTATATATTCTTTCTCGTAACATATATAACCCATAACAAGCAAAGTGTGCATATATATATATATATATATATATATATATATATATATATATATATATATATATATATATATATATATATATATATATATATATATATATATATATATATATATATATATATATATATATATATATATATATATATATATATATATATATATATAGTGTTTGTAATTAGTAGTCCCTAAGGAACATGCAAATCTTTCCTAAAGATTGATGTCCACATATGCGGGCAATGGGACTAAGATTTTATTTTTTTTTTTTAATAATACCAAGTTATAGAAAGTCAGGGTTTTTTTTTTTATTATTGTTTATTATGTTTCCAGGAGTGTTGGTTATTCATGTTTTTGAGACATTACAGATATTACATCACAAATTTGCATAATTAATTCTGATTCAAAGTAATAGCCAGCCTTATCCAATCACTGCCAACCATGTTCAAATAAACATGTTGAGTGATCCAAACATCATCTGCAGCCTGAAACTGAACTTTTTACTACATGTTAGGAGTAAATGCACTTGGCTGCATAGGAAGGTTATAGGACGCCCCCTTAATTAGTGAATGACTTAACCTCCATTGTGCTGTCTGTCTGCACTGGTCTCAGAACAGTTCGAAATGCACCTTATAACTTTAAATATACATTTTTAAACTACCTTATAATTTTATACATTTTTAAAATGGTATATCGGATGAAACTATCAACTACTCTTTTGACTCGAGCAGGTTTTAATGTAAAACCTTAATGATGTTTCATACCAGATGTAGTTTTGTTGCCATTTGTCCCAAAGACAAACTCAGCTGAGATCGAAGCCATGTTGTTTTGTCACATAGACATGCGTATAAATTGTAACCCTTAACTGACAGCCTAGAGTCTCCTGAACTGAGATCAGTCAGTTGAAATTAAATGAAATCAGTCAGTTGAAATTAAAATGAAATTAAAATACCCAATAGCGAAGCCAAAACATTATGTCTACGCATGTGGACGCTGGTCTCAGGAGGATTAAAACAACTTCGTAAGTTTAATACAATTTTTGTATTCTTCAAATAACCCCCACACAATGATCTGATGTGATTTGTAGTGGTAAACACTTTGTAGGTTTTCTCATACCTTTTCCCCTACTTTTTGTGTTTTGGGTGGATAATTAATATTCAATGCACACTGATTTAGATCCTTGATAACTATGCCCGACCTCCAATGTCAAAGAGATAAAAAGGGCAGCAATCATTCTCTGATGTTAAATTCAACACTGCATTGTTATTGAATCATGTCACTAAGATTCAATTTGAAAAGAGGAGCTTTCCAATCAGTCATTTTAATGGGCCCATTACTAAAATCAGCCAACTTTTCACATTCTGTTAAGGTCTGAATGACTTATCTGCTTTTCTGTGTAATTAGAAAGTGGCTGCTAATGATGACCACAGTCAGTCAGCCTCAGAAAATGTTCATTCTTTATTCTTATCAAATCATGCTTAAAGTCCTTGACATAAATGGCTATTACATCATAATGACTAATCAGGTCATTTCAAGACAGTACTATTGTTAATTAGTGTGCAGGGCATCTTTATGTGCTGACTGCTCCTAGCGAGACCCTTTCACAGTTGTATATGATCAGCAGCATTATGCCGATATGTATTTGTATGAATCCATCTTTTACAGTTAAACCGCCAGCTCCATCACTTGTGCTGACACAAACAGCAGGGGAAATCCATGCACAGAATCGTTGTTAGCCACTGTGTAAGTATCCTTATGATAGACCACAAGTTGTTTCAAGGAGATTAAGGCTTTGTAAACCACTGGAGCACCCAACCTCAAATGACTTTCGCCTTATCTCCAGAGCCCAGAGCCAGTGCGCACCCAGCACACACTTGCTCTATGTAGAATAAATGTCATTGAAATTAATTTCACCAGGCTTGAATTAGGCTGCTACTATAATCTCTTCAGTCAAAATGCAAGTCCTCCAGAATTCAATTTCCTCTTCAACTTCATAAGTTGGAGAACAAAGAATGATAGGCCCTTATCAGGTGAGCAGTTTGAGGACTTCATTAATGAATGCAGACGCTTTCAATTCATAATAGTTGATTGCCGTAATCTCATGAGGGCCTTGTTCTGTTGAGGTGCAGCATCCTCTTAGAGGTGAAACAATGGAGGTAAATGCCATTGAATGGATACCGCTTAAAACTGCATAATGAATAATGGTTATTTTGCACCAAAATATTTATTGATGAAAAAGAAAGCAATCGATGGCTGTAGTTCGTGATAAATGAAGGGATTCCACCACTATGGGTTGTTCAACAAATATCAAGATTATGTTTTTGCTTTGTTTGAAAATAAAAAAAAATAATCATGTGGCAAATCAAGCTGGTATTGATCAGCTCTTTTGAGGCATGAACTAGAAGCTTTCTCCTGACAGGCCCTCTAGCTAGAGTAAATCTCTCAACCCTTTCTCATGGCCAGACCCAATCCATGCTTAGCTATTATATTTACCTCTATTGCTTTAGGTTGGACTGGTTTAAAGGAATAGTTCACCTAAAAAGGACAATTCTCCCATAATTTACTCACCGCTATGTTGTCTAAAAGTTTTATGAATTTCTTTCTTCTGATGAAATTTTTTTGATGAAGATATGAAGTGTTTTTGTCCATTCAATGCAAGTGAATAGTGACCAAAGTTCAAGCTCCAAAACAGACATAAAATCAGCATAAAGTTATTCATAAGACTAAAGTGGTTTAATCTATGTCCTCTCAAATGATCCAATCAATTTTCACTAAAATCTTGACATAAGGAGTCTCCTTGGTGATCATGATTACACTTTTTAGCACGACCTGTGCATGCTTGGAATGCAAGGAATTATATTTTGATCTTTTCTCACCCAAAATCAACTAGATCGCTTCAGAAGACATGGATTAAACCACTGGAGTCTTATGGATTGCCTTTATGCTTCCTTTTATGTCCTTTTTGGAGCTTCAAAGGCCTAACCACCATTCACTTGCATTGTATGGAAAAACAGACATCATATCTCCATTAAAATATCTTTGTTGTGTTCTACAGAAGAAAGAATATCATAAGAGTTTGAGATGACATAAGTGTGAGTAAATGATTAGAGAATTGTTATTTTTGGGTGAACTGTTCATTTAAATAGCTATATTTCAGGAAATTAGTGAATGTCAGAATCTAGTTTAGATATAAAACATACAGCCAAAGAACTGTTGAAATCTGAGACCTCCAAATGTACACCATATTGAGTTAATGTCAAAAAGTTGTGTTATATACAGAATATAGCTTCTGTGTTTCCACAGCTAAGCAATCAAGCCTCAAAAGTAAATTAAAATGTCACATTTGTGTTGAAAGGTGTCATTTACACAAGTTCATATGCTGCACAGGCATTGACAGGCATTATTGTTTCTTTGAACATAGTGTATTATTGGCCTACTCTGAGTAAGTCAGTTTCTTACAAAAAAAAAGAATGTGTTCTTTTTGCGTTAGACATTGGTTTCATTATGTCTCACTGGTTTTCAGCATCCTGCACCCTAAACAAGCTCCTGACCTCCATCTTGCTGCTCTTGTTGATTTGATGATGCTGCGTTGACTGCCCCCTACTGCCTCGGTCAAAACACCAAAGCAGTACTTCAAGGTTGAGTAGCTCCAATGACAATTTCATATTACAGAATTTATTTTAGGTCAGGGAGCATGATTATTTGTGTTAATTTTTTTAATAAATTAATAAATTGCACTACATTCATATCATGTTGGGAAAGTGGTGGCTCAGCGGTTAAGGCTCTGGGTTACTGACTGAAAGGTTGGGGGTTCAAGCCCCAGCACTGCCAAGATACCACTGTTGAGCTCTTGAGCAAGGCCCTGCACTCTGGCCCCAGCTGCGAAAACAACTGCATTTCATTGGCTCTATATACACTCACCTAAAGGATTATTAGGAACACCTGTTCAATTTCTCATTAATGCAATTATCTAATCAACCAATCACATGGCAGTTGCTTCAATGCATTTAGGGGTGTGGTCCTGGTCAAGACAATCTCCTGAACTCCAAACTGAATGTCAGAATGGGAAAGAAAGGTGATTTAAGCAATTTTGAGCGTGGCATGGTTGTTGGTGCCAGACAGGCCGGTCTGAGTATTTCACAATCTGCTCAGTTACTGGGATTTTCACGCACAACCATTTCTAGGGTTTACAAAGAATGGTGTGAAAAGGGAAAAACATCCAGTATGCGGGAGTCCTGTGGGCGAAAATGCCTTGTTGATGCTAGAGGTCAGAGGAGAATGGGCCGACTGATTCAAGCTGATAGAAGAGCAACTTTGCCTGAAATAACCACTCGTTACAACCGAGGTATGCAGCAAAGCATTTGTGAAGCCACAACACAAACAACCTTGAGGCGGATGGGCTACAACAGCAGAAGACCCCACCGGGTACCACTCATCTCCACTACAAATAGGAAAAAGAGGCTACAATTTGCAAGAGCTCACCAAAATTGGACAGTTGAAGACTGGAAAAATGTTGCCTGGTCTGATGAGTCTCGATTTCTGTTGAGACATTCAGATGGTAGAGTCAGAATTTGGCGTAAACAGAATGAGAACATGGATCCATCATGCCTTGTTACCACTGTGCAGGCTGGTGGTGGTGGTGTAATGGTGTGGGGGATGTTTTATTGGCACACTTTAGGCCCCTTAGTGCCAATTGGGCATGGTTTATATGCCACGGCCTACCTGACCATTGTTTCTGACCATGTCCATCCCTTTATGGCCACCATGTACCCAACCTCTGATGGCTACTTCCAGCAGGATAATGCACCATGTCACAAAGCTCGAATCATTTCAAATTGGTTTCTTGAACATGACAATGAGTTCACTGTACTAAAATGGCCCCCACAGTCACCAGATCTCAACCCAATAGAGCATCTTTGGGATGTGGTGGAACGGGAGCTCCGTGCCCTGGATGTGCATCCCACAAATCTCCATCAACTGCAAGATGCTATCCTATCAATATGGGCCAACATTTCTAAAGAATGCTTTCAGCACCTTGTTGAATCAATGCCACGCAGAATTAAGGAAGTTCTGAAGGCGAAATGGGGGTCAAACACAGTATTAGTATGGTGTTCCTAATAATCCTTTAGGTGAGTGTATGTGCACAATGACAATAAAGTTGAATCTTAACATTTTAAACCTGAAGCAGCCCAGAACCAGGCAAAGAGGGGGAGCTAACCACAAACAAAAATATTATGGTATTACTCAAAAAGCACTTTCTGGATACTGTTATCTTTATATATATATATAATGTAGCTGGTCTGACCAATTTGAAAATACTGCTTTTAAATTTACTGATAAACTAGTTCTGTTTAAATAATCTGCATGTTTGCGATCGAAACAATAATATTTAGAACCAGTAAAAATATAAAAAAGTTCCCAGTCATGTGTTATGCATCTTTGGAAAGGTCTAGATTAGTAGAATACAAAGAGAAAATATGTTTCACTCAGAGACCAATTAATCAATCGCACGATCATGCAGAACATCTTGTGTTTTTAAATCCATAAGGATCTCTTTCCCAATGGTGATGACAGCTGACATGTCAGCAAGATCTTACTCTCTTAACTTTCAAATGACATCACTTAAAGCATGATTGCGTCACTCAAGGCCAGCTAGAAGGCCTCGACCGGGATATCCTAAAGATCACACCCACCAAGAACAAATAAATCAATCTGATTGGCTGATGAATCTGACAATCTGTCTTTAGTTGCTCATTTAGTTTAGCACTGTTGAGGCATGAGGTGGAGCTCAGGCATGTGATTTGTGAAAAAGTCCACATTTTGGTTTATTAATTCATGAAAAAAAACAAAAAAGTAAATAAAAATACATGACGTAGAAAATGGCACTGCGCACAAGAGGGTGCTCAACACACTTTTATTGTCGTGATGGAATAAGGTGCCAAAGTGAGCTGAATTTTATCATTAGGGACTTTTTTGTTTTCTGGTATAGTTGACATGTTGGAGAACAACATCAAAGTTAATTTGATGACCTTCCATACTAACTGTCTAAAAGGTATTATGTCAAACTTTAAATGAATATTAATAAAAGTTTATTTTAGTGCAAATTTTTTGTGTGATTTGTTGTAGCATTAACTGGCAACCTGTCCAGGGTGTCCCCCGCCTTTCGCCCAATGTTAGCTGGGATAGGCTCCAGCCCCGCGACCCTGTACACAGGATAAGCGGTTGACGATGGATGGATGGATGGATGTTGTAGCATTAGTCTCAAAGCTTGATCCTAATTGATTTTCTTAACATTTAGAAAGGTTTTCTATACATTGAATCCATGCAGTTGACCTTCTTTGCTATATTTTTAGAATTATAAACTCTTACTTTTGGGTATGTCATTTAAGCATGGATTCCTTAAAAATGCCTTCAGGGTGTATTTTATTCAATCGACAGCCCTAATATTCCTGTACTAAAATTAGTATACTGATAATGTGTCCTTACAAGCCACTGTCATGGAGGAAGCATTAGTTTCATTAGGAATACTGGTTCAATTATTCTTTTCTGGCTTTGGTAGCATTTTTAGCTGCTTTCTCTTTCTCAAAGCCACCGGTCTTATTTGTATGCTGTGCAATTTTCAATTCCCATTCCCAAGCCTGCGCTTGAGTGAAAAATGGCCAGCATTTTCTTGATAGTCCATGTGGATGTGGGGTATAAATGGCTAATGAATTACAGATGAACATTGAGGCAAATTAATCTTCCTGATGACCCTGTGTTATATGGCAACCATTTAAAAGTATAATCAATAAGCTAAAGTTGAGAACATGCAGGCGCTGCAGTTGTTTGGTCGTAATAAACATCGGTGGGGAATGGCGAGGCTTGCATCCAGTGCATGCATCATAATGACAGGTATTTATGTTTAATGGACTAAATATTTTGTTTATTGGAAGAGAAAAAATGTCAGTTTAACTCTGTAAGATATGAATGCACCTTCCCTCTGCTCTTGACACTTGACTGACATTCTCAAATATACACTAAAGGGATGGAAAATAGATCTTTTTTATTTTACTTTGTGAATAAACGCCCACATTTTAGCAGAGCAACAGAGCAAGGTTGCTTGCTTGCTATTAGTTTTTTTAGAGTAAAGGACTGCAGAACTGTTTATGCTATTTCAAAGTTCAGTCACATGTTGTTACATTTGCAAGCAAACACATTTTCCCTCGAAGGGATTGAGCCCCCTCTTAACTTTTGATGCGTCTGATTTTTGACCCAAACTTTAGTGAGACATCTCTGTGAATGATTCTCGTGTTTGTCCTCTCCATATCTATCCAGAGTTCAAGACCTGATTGATGCACTGTCTCCAGCTTTTCTTGCAGCACTCACAGAATCCCGCTGATGAAAAACAGCCTCATCTTTTCAGTGCCGCACATCTGTGCCGGGAGTGGTCAGTAGTTTGTGGTTCATCACAGGCTTTGGGCTTAAAGCCGTTCCACTTGAGCTGCATATGGCTCCATTTGAACTGCAGCCCAGTAAACCATCACAACTTCAGCCTCCCTTTTGATTGAATAAGTGACATTATCCAGAGTACTAATTTAATATCCTCCAAAATTCTCTTCTTTCTTTTCTATGAATGTAACCTTCTCTCGCTCCTAGCGGAGGCAGGGGAACGCAACTGCTCTTTGACAGTGCATCTGAATGTTCATCTCTGCTGGTTGCTCATATTTATTGTCTGGTCTTTGACCTCTAAGTGAATGAAGTATCATGCAGAGATTTGCCTTCAGGATGTCATTAAAACGGATTTCTTGCAGGCGAGCAATAGCTTCTTTTATTTTTGGTTTGGTGAGGGGGGGGGGGGGTCACAGACATTGCTCTATCTGCTGTAAAAAAGAAAAAATAATAATATAAAAACCCATACAAATTCCTAATATTGTTTTCACATATATTCTGGTGTCTTAACCACAAGTAACAAGTCATAGTTCAATGTTTTGATGTCAACAAAATCTATTGGCTATGTAAAAAGTGGTTTCATATATCCCACCTCAATTTCCTGTTTCAATAGAAAATATGTTGACACAGGGAAGAAAACTGCATATGTGATGCCATTCCAAAGATAAACAATTCAGATGCCATTTACATTTCGCTCGAACCTAGGAGAGCCCTGAGCTTGTTTTGTGTTGTTGGTCAGTGATAGTTCATGTTGCAGGCCAGATAATGAGGACTTGGTGCAGACTGATAAAAGTACACAGGCAGATATATTGAGGTGCATATAGTAGCACAAGCTCATGGCCATGGATGCTCACAGCTATAACTCACACTCTCACACCCTCACCAAAGTCTGTCTTAAATTTAGGTATCATTTCAGACTTTTGAGATAATAAGGAAAGTATAATTGCATTGTTAATTGATTTTTTTCCCACAACATTATTAACCTGATTGATTGCAGAGCTGATGAGGGCATGGGATGCTGCGAGAAAGCAGGAAAATAAACTGAGAACGACAGCAAGAAAGAGGGAGCAGAGAACAGATAACCTTGATGTTAAGAGCTACATCCTTCGGATATGTCTTTCCTTGACATATTGATGGCCTTTGAAAGGGGAGCTTATTGTATGCAGAAAACTTCACATTCAGCAGATGATTAAGTTGTTTTCCTCTTGTTTAAAGGAGCTCAACAGATTCAGCTGAGGACCATCTTTAAGTTCTATAACTAGTTCCAAGTCCCTTTAAAGGCACTCAGTAATCTTTTCCTCATTAAAAAAGTTTTACTCAAATAAAGGTGTAATGGGATTTACGCTCACATGAGATAAATATTCCAGTCATATCAGTGGCCTGAAAAAGCTCACCTCATTGAAGATCACATGACCAGCCATCAGGGTTTGGGAGTAACTGAAAACATCTAACAGGATTACATATTTAAAATACAAAATATGAGCAACTGTATTCCACTACAGTTACAGTTTAAATCGTTGGTAATCAGAATACAGTTACATTCAAAATGTATTTTGATTACTTCAGAGATTACTTTGCATTTTATTGTAAAACACTTACAGTACTTATGATGTGTTACATTAATATGAGCAGACAGAGAAATAAGTTTGTAACAGCAGAAATGAAAATAAACCTTGTCTAAATTGTCATGTGAACATTTAGCTTTATGCTAAGCTCAAAATGCTATATCTTGCATTATATTTTTTATCAAGAAAATTCATGTTGGATCATATATATAATATTATTATTATTCTTTTCTCTAGCAAGCTCTTTGATATTAGAGCCAGCATCTTAACCTTGATGAGAATTGTTGTATTTTTTTTCTGTAAAAATGTCTTAAAATCCTTAAAACAAGGTCAGATTTCTTTAGAAGCAACATTGCATAAGATATTTAGGTTTTTCAGAGAATGTATTTTTAACATGTGTCATTTGTGTTCCTGTACTAGCAGATTTGTATCTACCAGTGCTGAAGAAGTAATACAAAGTATTAGCATTGCATTACATAATTGGAGTAATCTAACAAAATATGTTATAAATGACATTTTACAGCATGTGTTCGGTAATGTGTAGTGGTAATGCAAAGTAACCCTCACAATAACCCTCTAAATAATGTTTGTGGTAATCAACGATATGCAACAAATGCTGATGATTGCTACACACTCTCACGGCAGAATCATAAGGATTATTACGACTTTACTAAATTTGGCTAATTCACATGAATTTGTACGACTTTCACTACTGCCAGTGACGCCTCTGGACATTGTTTCCATCTAATACATGGCAATGACTTGCTTCTATCACACACTTCCTATAAAGGTTTAGATAAGGGGTTTAGGTAAGGGCATAATATTAATAAGCATGTCATTAACATGATTGAGCTTAACTTGGTTTAAAACCAACATATTTCTTTAAACTATAGCTATTACACAGAATGAATCTAAGCATTATAAGCTAAAAAACGAAACAAAAAAAAACACTAGAATTAGTTGTGATTCCCAGTACTTATGTTTGGGAAACGAGAAGCGGTTCTTATTCAGAAACAGTTCAATGTAAAAAATAAATTAAAATAACTGGAAACGTAAACATTTGGTTCCATTAATGGCTCTCAAACAAACATTCTTCTACAGATGTGGGCGGTATACCGTAAAAAAAAAAAAAAAGTATTTCCTGCAGCACTATTCAGGCGCCACTACAAGTGTTGTCCAATTCCAGAAAAAAAATGAGCCAGTTCTTTTTAATAAATCCGAAACATTTTTGAATCAATCAGAGAGGATACTGAATGAATCTGACTCACTTACTGAAACACAAGTTAAGAATCGTTAAGAGAAATCGTAATCATAACCAGAATCGTTAAATTCCTTCTGATCCCTAGGAATAGTTGCAAATCAAGTTTGTACACAATATAAAAACCATATGTTGAAAATTTTGCTTTATGCATAAAAGAAATTGTTGAGAAATGTTGGCTATTATGATTTCACTGTAGTTTTGCCAGAGGAAGATAAGCAAAAACAGCATATTTCCAGGACGTCACCGACTGAAATGGCAGGTCACAGAGAGGCTGTGTAGGGGTCTTGTGTTTGTAATAATCTGTGATTGTGCCGGTTCTGTCTTCCCCCCATGATCTCACAGGAAGACAACCTCCACTTCTCTGAAAACAACCAGGTATGACAGGACGGGAACAATGCTTTCAACCTTTTCCCTGCCAGATTATGCACCATGGAAACATTAGCTTCCAGAAAACTTTTAATATGTCACTTTAATTTGCGTGTGTGTGTGCGCGTGTCTGGAATAAAGAGAAGGCCAGGTACTGGTACTGTCTTTTTTAATACATATTAGCTATCAGATCATCAGCCAATCCCACAGTCACATACGAGCCTCTCTGTTTTCCACTAACAGGTTTTGTAAGAAATTGCTGTTTCTGCATTTTAACTTTTCTCCTGCCTTTGTCTCACGCTTCTCGTTTTCTCAAGTAATAAGCCAAGTGTCCAGCTGTGGAAGCTGGCTGCCATGTGCAAAATGTGCAGTGTGCTGCACTATATCACGCATCACCCTAGTTGCCAGTTTACGCTAAACACACTCCTCTGTCCCAGGCTGGCCCATGTGTGTCTGTCTTTCTCTCTGCATATTGCTCTCCCTCCCAACAAAAAGCTTTGTTTAAAGAAGTCATCCAGCAGAGGGAATGTACATCTCACAGGACTAACATTTTCAGACTGCTTGTAAAAAGAATACTTCATCCAAATATGAAGATTCTGTAATCATTTACTCATTGAAAATCTTCAAATCAGTATTTACTAAAAGTCATGACACACTTTTCACAACAAATCACTCTTTTGAATTAGATATTTTCAATGAATCAGCTGATACGGTTCACAAAACTGTTCTTAACGATTCGTAAACATTTTTAAAACGCATTTCTAAAAATTAATCTAAAGAAAATTTGAATTGTTGCACATTTCCATCCACTACTTCATGCACATTGTCTTGAGGGAGCCGCCTTGTCTTGAAGTTGCAGGATTGAAGCATCTGTTCCTCTAATAGTTGTTTGTGTTCCGCAGAAGAAAGAATCATATGAGTTTGAGCGCATCAGACGGTGCTCCAGGCACTGATATGAGGATCAATGAAAATTAATGATGTCTGAGATGGAGAAAATGATAAATAAATATTTTAAGAATCTAAACTTTGTATTCATGTTGGTTTAATATATATATAAATGAATAAATTCTGATTCAAAGTCATGACCAGCATCATCCAATCACTGCCAACCATATTAAAATAAAATGTAGCATTATAAATTCTGTATCTATGTACTGATTATCATTGTCCCATGTCTGTCAATCATGTTGAGTCATCCAAACATCATCTGCAGCCATAAACTAAACTTTTGTTCAGATTTTAGGAGTGAATGCACTTGGCTGCAAAGAGATCTATAGGATGCTCCCTTTGAAAAAAGTTTGAAATGCACTTTTTTTAATAAAGCCACTGAAAGTAAAATATTTCAGCTTTTGTATGAGCCCATTTATTATCAAAGTGAAAAGGCACAGCAAATATAGGAATGCATTAATAAATACAAAAGCAAAATAAAATCTAAAAACATTTATATTAAAATTAATCAAAATGACCCATAGATGTGTTAGAGTTGAAAGTTATGTTATTCTTTTTCTTCTATTGAGGAAATGCTGTGCCAGTTTCCACATATGTGGACATCATGTTTATCAGGGCACTGATGTACAAAAATGAATGGATTTTTTTTTAAAATCGGCATATAAAAAGAAACTAGAGACTCTACTCTTTACAACCAATCAGGTTTAAATGGGAAAAAACTCTTTTTTCCCCATTTAATTCTTACAAGAGGAACTTTTGTTGGCGTTGCATCCATAGGAGTGCTTCAAGGAAATCGACGTCATGCTGTTGTGTCACGTGACTCTGTGTGCCAGAAGTTTAACCCTTAAATGACAGTTTAGAGTGTTGTGAACAGTATTCAATAATTTTTTGTTCATTCAAAATATGCGTTGCATATAGCAAAGCCAAAATACAATGTCCACGCATATGGACGTGGGGTTGCACGATGTTAAAAAAAACTGATGTACTTGTCTTTAAGAAATAATTAAAGACTATGCCAAAGTACATATGCCATTTTTTTTTATTACACTCTTAATATTCAGTATTTGAAAACAACATGATAGAAGAGGTGTATTCAAATCATTGTTTGTATGAACTGCATTTTTAAAGTATTTTCGAATAACGTAATAGGTCCAGACAACTAAAATGAGCTCCATGTCAGAGCAGAGGCCTAAATACCAGCAGAGGAAACTCTCTAAGGAGATCCACACTGCTGCTGTGTTTAGAATGATAGCATGATGGGGTGGTGCAAGTCTTAAATCCAAGCGAGGTGAAGTGTACAAAAATCTCCACTCAAATAAACACTCAAAATGAGCATAAACTTAGGTTTCTAGCAGTGCTACTTCGATCCCCAGGGCAGCTGACACAGCTGCAGTGCGAAAACCCTGTCTACCCCTCAAAACACATACTCAGGCTGGCAGAGCTGTCTGCTAATACCCCCCCACACACACACACACACACACACATGGTGCGGACACCTGATCTGATGCAGACCGACATCTCTTCTCACTTCACATTTTGGATCACCTCAACACACTAGGATGGCAGGGAAAATGATCATCGCTTTGCTTCAAAAGTCCAAATTTAGATTGACTGAATTTGTCCCCGGGCCTGTGGTCTGACACGAATGGGCCATGGCACTAACTCACTCTGGAAGGAGAGTGCGGGACTAGAGTGACATGTTGGAGGAGACTGGTTGCCGAATGGAGAAAGGGGAGGAGAGAGAGAGAGATGAAGAGGGGTGGAGCGGCCACTTTGATGAGACCAGACAAGGAAGGTATCTGATTCCTTTAGAATTCAGACTGATATGAGAATATGCTTGGTACTAATATGGCACAAGTATCTCTGTCCTCATCTCTGTTCTCTGTCAGCATGTGCAATTGCAGAGCCCGTTTCTCTCCGCTCTGACAGTGTCTTTTCGGATTATGTTAGTGGCATGCTCGGAGCGCCACCGCAGCTTGCCCATCATTCAGAAGCTTTGTTTGAAGCCTGGCTTTTTTGGCATTAATGCACTTGATGTCTATTTAAAAATGGCAGCGAGCATGGTATCTGTTTTCCTGTCGGGAGATCATTGACAGCATTAATGCCACTTGTCCTTGCCTCATTTACTAAAGCGCTGACACCTACCTGCAATCTACCACATCGATCAAATGCCTCTTTCTCTTTCTCTATCTCTCTCTCTCTCTCGCTCTCTCTCTCTCTCTTTCTCTCTCTCAGTGGCATGTCAGAACTGTCCTGTCTTTAACACACACAGACTGGGCTGTCTCGACATATCACCTATAGGCCTCACAGTCAGCTGGCATTTGCAGGAAAACAGAAATAAGAATACAAACATTGTGCTCTTGCTGTTAACACTGGGACGTGTATTCCAGGACATATTGTTGATATATGTAATAACCAAAGAGCTGGCAAACAATTTCACACTCTCGTTGACTTATGACCAGTTTCTTCTTGCTTATAAGGAGAAAATATGTGTTATATGTTAATTAATCTTCACTAATCTTGATTTGTCACTGCTTGATGATGATAATTATTGTTTTGGATGGAAGTGGCCCCTGGGTCTGACAACAGAATATCATAGAGACATGGAGGGTGGGGGCTTCACTCGGCATCAGTAAACAACCATTTAGTATTACCGTAGCAACACCTTTAACAGACTAGCAACCACCTAGTAACACCATATCAATACCATAACAGACACTCAGAACCTTCTAGCAACCGCTTAACAACACCATAACCAACCACCAAGCAAGGATTTACCGTCAACCCAGAATACCCTGGCAACCTAGCAACTAAACCGAACACCTTAGTAGCTGCTTAGCAACACCGTTTCAACAGAACAAAATAGTAATCTCCTAGCAAGGCCCTAGCGACCACTCAAAACACACTAGCAACCACCTAGTAACACACTAGCAAACAACCTAAATACACTAGCAAACGCTTAACACCATAGCAACTACCCACAATACCATAGCACCACCTAGCAATGCCCTAGCAAACACTCAGAACACCCTAGCAACAACATAGTAAAACCCTACCAACTACCCCAAACACCCTATCAATTGCTTAACAGCACTATAGCAATCTCCTAAAATACAATACAACCACCTAGCAAAGCTTTAGCGACTGGTTAGTGACACCCTAACAATCACTTTACAGCACTGCAGCAAGCACAATCACCTTGTGACCACTCAAAGCACCCTAGCAACCACCTGGTAACACCCTAGCCAAACACGCCTGAAACTGCTTAACAAGTAGCAATCACCCACAACAACATACAACCTCCTAGCAAAGCCCTAGCAAATAGTTAGTAACACCCTAGAAACTGCTTAACAGCCACGTAGCAACCATCCACAACACCATAGCACTATCTAGCAAGGCCCTTGCAAACACTTAAAACACCCTAGCCTCTACCCCAAACACCCTAGCAACTGCTTAACAACAATGAAAGAAATCACCCATAGCAATAGCCTAGTAATGCACTGGTGTGTAATGAGCATACTAACTAGTTAGTTAGTTACTAACTAGTCGCTTGAGCTTTGAATGAATGAATGAATGAATGAATTAATTAATTAATGAACAATGCATTTATATAGCATTTTTTACATAACTAACTAGTTAGTTAGTAACACCCTACCAACTACCCCAAACACCCTAGCAATTGCTTAACAACACTGTAGCAATCACCCACAGTACCATAGCACCACCATGAAACCCCCTAGCAACCACTCAGAGAACCCTAGAAACCACCTATTAACACCCTAGCAACTGTTTAAAAAACCATAACAACCACCCACAATACAATAGCACAACCTAGCAAGGCCGTAGAGAAAATTCAGAACAACCTAGCAACTGATTAACAACACATGATTAACAACAGAAGTTGTTATGGACCATAGCAACCACCCACAATACTAAAGTCACCATATAGCAATGCCCAAACAACTACCTAGTTACTCCCTAGCAACCGCTTAACAACACAATAGCAACCACCTAGCTAGTACACCTAGCACTGCCTAGCAAGGCTCTAGTGACCACATAACAACACCTCATCAATCACACACAACACCATAGCAACTACCTTAGCAATGCCCTAGCGACTACCAAGTACACTCTATCAACTGCTTAACAGCAATGTAGCAACCACCCAGAACATCATATCACCACTTAGCAACCACAATAACACCCAAGCGACCACCTAGTAATACCCTAAAAACTACCCCAGACACCTTAGCAACTGCTTAACAACACCATAGCAACCACTCACAACACCACAGCAACTGCCTAGTAAAGCCCCAGCAACTACTTAAACATCATAGAAACTACTACAAGCACCCTAGTAACTGCTTAACAATACTGTTGCAATCACTCACAACACCATAGCTGACGCCTAGTAAAGCCCTAGCGACTGGTTATTAACACCTTAGCAACCACTCAACGGCACTGCAGCAAGCACCCAGAACACCGTAGCACCACCTAGGAACACCTAGGGGCCACTCAGAGCACCCTAGCAACCAACAAGTAACACCCTAGCAACTGTTTAAAAACTATAACTTCCACCCACAATACCATAGTCAATTAGCAACTACCTAATAACTCCAAGCAAGCAAGGCCCTAGTGACTACTCAGAACATGAATGAATGAACGTTACATTTATATAGCACTTTTCTAAGACTACACTCAAAGTGATTTACACAGTGAACAGGGAACTCTCCTCATCTACCACCAGTGTGCAGCATCCACCTGGATGATGTTATGGCAGCCATAGTGCGCCAGTATGCTCACCACACACCAGCTATTGGTGGAGAGGAGAAAGTGGACTGATAAACCAATTAATGGGGATTGTTAGGAGGCCATGATTGAGAAGGGCAAATGGGGGAATTTGGCTTCAGAAGGCAACCAGTCTTGAGCTACAGGGTGATATAGCTGCTGGATTAGCAACATCCTAGAAACCACTTAACATCACCGCAGCAACCAACCACAACACCATAGCAACTGCCTTAGCAACACTCTAGCAACTGCTTGATAGCACTGTAGCAACCTCCCAGAACACCACAGCACCATCAAGAAATTCCCTATCGACCACTCCAAACACCCAAGCAACCACCAAGTAATACACTACCAACTACCACAAACCACCTAGCAACTTCTTGACAACATCGTAGCAACCACTCACAACACCACAGCAACTGCCTAGCAATGCCCTAGATACTAACTAGTAAATCCCAAGAAAATACCAAGAACATCATAGCAACAATGTGGTAGCAACCAACCACAATACCATAGCAATCGCCAAGCAATGCCCTAGCAACCACCCTGAACAATCTAGTAACTGCTTAACAACAACATAGCAATGACCCATAACACCCTAGAAACCACCTAGCAACTACCCTAAACACCACAACAACCGCTTAACACCACCAACCACTTAGCAACTACTCAGAACACCCTAACAACCATTAAGACCAACATAGCCTAATAATGCCCTAATAAACACAGCGGAACACATTATGGTTGCAAATGGCGGAGACTCCAGTAGCTTAGTCTGCACAAACAAAAAACATACTAAAAGGTTTCAAACTGTTTTGTACATGGAACCATGAAAATACCACTTTTTTGTGTTTTGTATATGGTATGTATAAAGTATTAATATGGTAATCATTCAGTAACCCGTGGTATATACTGTATACCATAGTATTACCATCTGATGCTATCACTGTACCATGTACCACCACAATACATTTTTACAGTACACATAATCAAATGCTTTCTGTATTGTCCTGTAAATGTAAAGTAGAATTCCTGCCACTGATGCTCATATTGTTTTTTTTTTTTAAGAATGAATGAAATGGACGTATAAAGGGTCAAAATGTAAGAGTGAATGGCATTCAGAAATAAGCCCTGGTGTCATGTTTGAAATTATACAGATTCACATGAGTGTTTCATTAAAAATAGACTCTGCATGACATCTGGTTGGCTCTTGCCTTACAGGAGTGTTAATGCTCCTTCCAGGGCCTGTCACAATGTCTCTCTCACACATATTCAGTGTGTCTGGACAATGACTAACAACGAATGTAGCAAATGGTCACGTTAACAAACATAGTTGGTCAGAGGAGAGGTGTAATCAAATCGCTGTTACTGTCTTTTCTTATCTGACTTCCTCTCTCTCTCTCTCTCTCTCTTTCTCTCTCACTTCTCTCTCTCTCTCTGAAGAAAGTAATCTCTTGACTTGTTATTGTCTAGACAGAGCCCTCAGGCTAAATGTTGTCTCTGTAGTGTTCTCAGGCTTTAGTCGGATGCGCTGTCTCCTCCGACACACCTTTCATGCCAGAAATTTGAGTGAGAAATGTCAGATTCTGATGTCTGGATTTTGTATTTGGAGTAGAGTGTGTGCATAAGTGACAATATTATTCTTGATGGATAAACAGTAACCGAAGAATGGGGGTGGGGGGGGGTTCAGAGATTTAAAATGCATATGTGCTTTTTAAAGGAATAGCTCTGTCATCATTTACTCACCACATATCTTTTGAAACCCAAATTAATTTCTTTCTTCAGCGGAACACAAAAAGAGAGATTTATAGCAGAATGTCCCAGCTGCTCTTTGACAAATAAGTGAATGTTGACCATGGCTGTCAAGATTTTCGATAAATAACAACTTAAAAGTCATATCATATGGCTTCAGAAGACTTGGAATATAGTTCACAAGTCATATGGACTACTTCTTTGTTGATTTTATGGCGTTCGTCCTTTTTTGAGTTTGACCGCCTCTGGTCTGAGTTCACTTTCATTGTATGGAAAAAAAGCAGATCAGACATTCTTCTAAACTTCTCCTTTGGTGTTCCACGAAAGTAAGTCAGTCATACAAGTTTGGAGTGACATGGATGTGCGGAATTAAACATTTTGGATGAACTAACCCTTTAATAGTATTGATGTGTGTTTACATAATTAAAAAGACATGACTTAATTGCTGAACTGCTTCTGTTGTGTTGCTTTGAAATTCACAGTTAAAGCACTCACAGTTTCTCTACAGAATTCACATCAAGTCAATTTGACATTGATGTTGTAGTTAAATGTCATTTTGACATGCTCTTCTCTCTCACTTTCAGGGGTTTTCACCAAGTGCCGTTATGTCTACTACGGCAAGAACTCAGAGGGCAATCGATTCATCCGCAATGACCAGCTCTGACTGACAGACGGGTCAATAGACAGAAACACGTGGGGGCTTTACAAAGATATCCGCCACATATTATTATAAATATACATGTTGCCACATGCATTTTAAGCAGCAATACACAGCCCTCTAGTGCCGTCTGCTGAGTGTGCCTTACCTGCCACCTCCCATCGCTCTCGCTCTGTCTGAGCACTGCCATCCACATTGACATGATTGCCTTTAAGCAGCCCCGCTATGCCGTGGTGACAGACACACACGCACGGCCAAGTGCTCGTCTTGACAGCCGCCGCTCCATGATGGATTGCCTGGTCCAACTGCTGCTCTCCCTGGGTTAAAGGTCCCACCTGAGGCTGCAGTCTGCCCACACAGAACACAGGATGAGCTCCTTTCAAAGTCAAAGCTAAAGTTAAAGAGAAACATTGGGAGAAAGTGTGGCTTTTGTTTTAGTTTTAGTTTGACACTTTACCCATTATTCAAGGATAAGCTTATTTCCTTACTGACCCAAAAAATAATTGGACACTTTTGAATGTATCAATGTCTTTACATTACATAGCCAAATACCTCAACCAAGTGATAAACACACTTCTATCAGGAAGACTTGCAGACTTGAGTGAAATTTAAGATGACATTTATTTGATGAATATAAAACAGAAAAGTAATGTCTCTCTTTGGCATAAGCCCCGTCTGGCTGTCTGAAGAAGTTGAACTCGGAGATAGGAGGCGGGGCGAGAAGCTTACCCCCATGCAGGACCGGACTTAACTGGTGGTGGTGGGGTGGTGGAGGTTGCCGTGTTAGCACACTGAAAAAGCAATTTGATAGATTGTGAGCAGACATATAAAGTGATGGCTTGCATGTGATTGGCTAGGAGTTACCTAATGGTGCGATGATGTACAGCTGCTAGTCTTCCTGCTAGAACTACGCTACTCTTACATTTCTCAAGCAAAACATTTGTCAAAAAAGGGTTTGATTATAAAACAAAAGATACATTGTTTAAAATGAAGACATATTATTTAGACACTTACTCTTTGTCAAACACAGTGGATCATACAGTAAGTAATGTGATGAACTACACCTGTAGTTACTCTGTTGGGACACCTGTGTGAACTTAATGGGAACTCACGTCATACATCCACAAAAAATCACCTTGAGACCAGTTTGTGAAATGTAATTGTAAACATGTCAAGAAAAGTATTAGCCATCCCAGATGAGTATGACTTTCTTCTGCAGCAACAAGCAGAATTTTTGAAAAATATATATCTCAGCTCTGTAGTTCCTCACAATGCAGGTGAATGGTGACCAAAATTTTGAAGCTCCAAAAAACACATAAATTATGCATAAAAGTAATCCATAAGACTCAGTGTTAAAATCCATGTCTTTAGAAGCAAAATGATAAATGATAAGCGTGGGTGAGAAAGAAATCAACATTTAAGTCCTTTTTCCTATAAATTCTCCTTCATGCCCAGTAGGTGGTGATATGCACAATTAATGCAAATTGCCAAAAACAAGAAGAATGTTAAAGTGGAGATTTATAGTAAAAATGGACTTCAATATTGATCTGTTTCTCAGCCATACAAATCATATAACTTCTGAAAACATGGATTTCAGAATGCTGCCTTATATGCTTTTTGATCCAGAGTTACTATTTGGGTGGTATACTATTCTATTAGTCTTAAGATTCCAAAAGAGGCCAAATATTATTTATTGTTTTCTATGCTGATCATAGAAGTCATAGAAGCTGAATTTAAACACAAACACAACAAACCCATAATATTAAGCTCAGGACTATTAAACATAATATATAATATATTTAATCACCTTTTTACTCTCAAAAATAAAATAAAAAATATGATTTAAAAAATATTAGCTGTTGATTAACATGTATAGTTTCTTTCATATATAATCTATGATTTATTTTATTTGTTCATAAATGTAGCTGAGAGGCACTTCCAGGCTCTTGGCTCTGTGGCATGTGTATGTTTGCATGTGTGTGAGGTGCATGTGCATGTTGTGTGTGAAGTTTGTGTTGCGGGGGCAGTTGTTGCAGTGCAGGAGCCTGGAGGAGCTGTGAAAGAGAGAAGTAATGAGCTTTGCTTTATTTCACTCTTTCTCTGGAGGAAGAGAGCAAAGAAAGACAGCAGCTCTGCCAGTGAAATAGAGGAGGAGGACGTGTGTATGTGTCAGGGGGAGTCAACAACTTTCTCCTTTTTTTTTTCATTAAATCCATAGAGGCCTATGCTGTATTTTGCAAACAGGGTTTACTAACAGTGGCCAAAATATTTGGCAATTGATATAGTAAGAATAATGAAAGTTTTTAATTGTGGTTTGTCCAATTAATTTAGCTGCCTGTGTTCACTCTTTAAATACTACCTTCCACATTTTGTTAAGAAGACTTTTTAGATGACATAAGTCCAAAGATCCACAGTAAACAAAACTTTTTATTTTACACATGAATAGTGGAGATGCACTAATCAAAAAATGACCTGTACATCTGTTTTCTTTTAAATTGAATTTATATAACTGATTTACAATTAGCTTAACTGTTGTTGAGCATCATAAGTAAATTCACTTGTATTGCGCTTAACAATAAAAAATCGCAAAGCAGCTTCATCGAAAAGTTGTTATATATGTAATGGAATAAATGTATGTAATTAATAGTGTGTTATAGACTGTAATTATTGTATATGTAGTGTCACACAATCATTGATCATGAAACTTTGTTTTGTACATTGATTAAATATGCATATGCTTTACACAATCTTAACGAAGCAATAATGAAAGTTAATTGAACAAATTGGAATGTCTGATCTTTTACTGTTCTTTCAATATGTTTATGGCAAGCTAGTAACCGAGCAATTTTATTCTTTTTACATGAGTCTTAATGTAGTTGCATTTTTTGGTCTTTGTTATTCTTTTAAACATTAATTATAAATGGCATAATTTTGCCTGGACTCATCTTGCTTAATTGCCGTGTGTTAAACGGTCTCCCAAGTATGCCATATGAATTAGCCCAGGAGAACAGAGACATAGTTTTGGATGTGAAAGCAAGCATGTGTACCCGGAGCACAGCTCAGCACATGCACAGAGGGAAAGGTCACAGATAGCCCAGTGAAATGATTTCGTGTGCACCGCTGTGTTGGTTTGACCGTGGGTCACAGGTTGTGAGTTTGTGCCTGTGTGTGTTTCTTCTTGCATACCTTGCATGGTGGGTTTGAGAGGGACATGATGCACTGGGAATATTGTACTAAATATGTGTGTGGGGGTTGTTTATTGTGTGTATGTATACAGTACATTTGTGTCTCGGGCCCTATGAGACTATGCTTGTGCGTCGCTCCTGTCGTACTGCTGGAGAGCATGGTCACTAGTGCGGGCGTTTCTAAATGACAAGGTTTATTTGTCGGTGTTGTGATATGTTCAGAGGAAAGTGGCACTGACAGCTGGTAGAGGCAGCATGAGGGAGCCACAACAAGTCCCCCACCCCACCACCACATAAAATGTCATCTCTTCCCCGGCTGGCTCACCCAGCCATCCCCATGAAAAGAACAGACATTTAAAACTTTGTGACATGTGTCAGAGATGCTGCCATTGAGCCAGTGCCGCTGATGTAGCCAGAATTGACAGCACCCAAGCCGCTGGAGCTGGCTTGGGGACATACCGAGTTTGGTGAGTGTCAGTTCCCATCCTCGTCAGGGCCTCATCTCAAGCAGCTCCGCAAATATAAACAGCATTAGAAGGCGGGCGGAAATGCAGCAGGAAGACATATGCTGACACACACGTGTGTTACCGAGAGTGTGCGCTTGGGAGAGGTGCACAGTGGGGACTAATTAAGGTGTGAAGTTGAGAGCAACCTGTGGGCTCTGACCTGGGACTTCCTGTTCGCATGGCTCCAGGGAATGATCTTCCGCAGGAGAGCGCTGGGGCAGCGGAGGCTACAGTCCCTGAGGGTTGGATAAGAGGGGAATGGGAGGAAATGGTGGGACTGAAAAAAATTATCACAGTTTGAGAAAGTGAATGAAACAATCATGGTTTAGAAGGCTGCATGTATGTGGTCATTTTCTCTGTTCTATAAAGTTACAACATGTTAATATAATTTTAATAACATTGATCACATCAACATGCACGTAATGTGACATTATTTGACATATTTTGGCTTCTGGAAACAAACAGCTTGGCCATCTTAAACATTATGTCCTTTTTTCCATGCAGCAGCAATAACATATTAATAACATATTGATAACATATTAATTACATCAATATGTTACATTTGAGGTTTATGTTGATTTCTGGAATACAACAAATAACATGATGATCTTAAATGTGATGTAATTGTTTTTTATTTTAAAATATTTGACCATATGCAGCGACAGTTGCATGCCATTCCCAATCTGATTTCACAGAAAAGTGTAAACATCGTAGCACTGTGGCACATTCAAAACAATTCTCTGTTTAAGCATATTGACCAGCCTGGGCGTTCTCAACCAATGGTGTGTGTTTGGGCAGGACTATTTGTTTTTCCGACCAATGGAATAATATAATAAAATTACACACTTCAGCTTTAATAGAATTTGAAGAACATCTCAGTTTCAGGCAAAATTAATGAAACAATAATTGTTTACAGTTTTTATTATTTAAAAATGATGCACATCATTTAAGTATGCATATGTTCATGTTTCTCTGTACTACATAGTAATAACATGTGAATAACACATTCAAAACATTAATAACAGCATTATAAAGATTTTTTTTTATGGTGTATGCTGATTTCTGGAATACAGTAAACAACTTGGTCATCTTAACTGTGATAGTGGCATGGGGGGGTGTGGTCATGTTTTGGGAGAGGGAGAGCGGTAAGGCTCGTCACCTGGCTCATAATTATCTGTAACAACTGTCTCTCATTATAGTGATGGTGGAGGGTGAGTTAAAAGTCACGCCAAAGCATCAGAGAGGCAGAGAGTGACCAGAAGGCATGATAGCCCCGAACCGAGAGAGAGAGAGTGTTCATGACTTAAAATGCTTTGATTTATTTAAAAACTATCCCTTTGTTATCGTTGGTTACCGTTGATTGTGTGTGTTTAAGAAAGAGAATAAAAGGACTGACCTTGAGCCTGCTTCATGTTCTCCTGACTCCTCCATTGCCCATTTTGTTATTTGGTGATGTTAGTGGAACAGAAAGTATACACTTCACATTTATACAATTATAAGTTATCTCTGTTTCAGGAAATGATAATGAAACAGGCATAGAATAAAATGGATGTAATCAGTTTTTGATGCTCTACTCAGTAATAGGATGGTAGTAAGGTCTGTATTAAGTAATTGACAATTCACTGTTCTATATAGAAGTAACATATTAACAACACATTAAAACATATTAATTACACCAATATGTCATAAACATCTCTGTCATCTAGAAAGTGTTGTACATTTTCTATGATAAAATATTTTCTTCTATCAAAGCATTCAAACAGTATACAACTGTAAGTAAGCCATTCATTATTTCATTTTCTGGAGGTATAAATACTGTGGCGCATTCAAAACATTGCTTTGTTTGTTGGAGAATCCTGATAAGCTAGACAATTCTCAACCAATGGTGTGTGTTTGCGATAGGACTACTTGTCTGTACGGCAGATGGGAGTGTTTGGGAAACCTGTTTGAAAACCATGATATTAAGGTGATATTAACCTTTAAAATGGATGGAATACGTTTTCTCTGTTCTTGTAATAACATAAATAACATATTAATAACATTGAAATGATGATTCCTGGCCTACAATAAACAACTTGTATATTTCTCCAGCTATTGGAATGGTAACTTGATAAAACAGAGAGAGAATAAAGGCTAAAGATAAAGCAGCACACAGGGTAGGCCATGTAGTTTGGTGAGCTTCTCAAAAAGCCCAGGGCTGTATCAGAGCAGCACATCACTAATACCAACAGTCAGCACGGATGCCTGTCAAAGCAGTGCCGGGAATCATCTGTAGTCATCAGTTATTAGGCTACTCTCTCTAAATGACTGACATGGGCAAATGCAAATGAGCATGAGGAGAAAGCCAGGCACGTGCAGTATCTGTGATTGACAGCTGTGCGCTGATAGCGTATGCTAACTGAATGAAGGAGAGGTGAGACGGGGAGCAGATCGCTCTCCAAAAGCTCACAGCTCCATCCTTTATGGCAGACACGCAGAGATATTAGCCCGGGCAGACGCAAGATGGAAAAGGGCAGGCAGGGAGAGAATGAGCTTTATTTCCGGTACGGTTTCAGATGAGTTGCATTTGTCATGGAAGGGGAAGATGGTGTAATTAGCTTGTCAGTCTGCTTTAGGCTGAGGTTGCGTGAGCCAATAAGAAAGATGGACGAACTGCCACGCGACTTGACAGGCAGTCGATAATGTGGCAATTAATGTCATAAATAATTCCACTACCAATTACATTCGAATGGACCATGTGCTTTAAAAAGAGAATGGTGTTCGCTTATCATTTCCTCCATCAGCGAGCATCGCCATCATTTCCAACATAATTATTTCTCTTTAAAGATCAAAAAAGAGAATGACCCTTACTCTCAAGTGTGGTTCTTTGAAATCCTTTATTTCTTGTCTTTTCTATTAAATAATGAGCATACTAAGGATTGTGTGTATGTGTGTGTTTTAAATGTCATGGTCATGTCCTAGACAAGATTACAAAATAATGTAATTTCAAAATATGGGCCACATTAGATAAATCAATTTGGCTTGTTATGTTAAAGGTTGTCAAAGCCTTACTAACATGCGTATTGATCCAGCACCACCTTCTACTGTGGGGCAATATTGGTCAACCTGATTGCCCAAGTCAAAACAAATGCTTCCCAGAATACAAACTACAGTAATGCAAACGATTTCTTACATCATGCTATATACATTAAATTCCTTTTTAGTGATAAGATGCTATCTTAAATTAATACAAGATAAGCTCAAATGATAACATTTGTGGTATCATGATGATTACCACAAAAAAAAATGTCCCTTAAAATAAATAAAAGCAAAAATCAAAGATACAGTCAGGCACTTACAATGGAAGTGAACAGGGCCTATTTTTGAAGGGTCTAAAGGTAAAAGCTTATAATTTAATAAAAGCACTTACAGTAATTCTTGTTAAAACTTGTAATATTTAAGTTTAAATCATCAATTTACAGTCATTTTAGGGTTTACGACATTACACCATCATACAATTTAATATTTCTTTACACAGAAAAGGTTAGTAAGCGATTTTATCACACTAAAATTATGTTAACATGCATATTGTTTACATCTTGTGGCTATAACCTTGAAACAGTGAGTATTTTAATGTTTACGGATTGGCTCCATTCACTGGAACCCAGATTTAGCTTTTTTTTGCGATGGGACAAGTCTAAATAAATGTACATGGTAATCAATATTATGCCACAAATGCTTCAGATTTAGCTTAACTTATATATAACCCGGAATATTCCTTTAAACTGTTTACACCATGAACCTATCAGTCCATCACAATATGTCATGCATATGGCAGGCTATCTAATGTTTGTCTATTTAATTCTACCTCTTGCATCTTTGTGCATTAAATGAGTGATATATATGCCTGATAAGCATTTGACTTCATTGATGTCCCTTTATACTATAACTTTCTTAGTGAACACACATAATAAATGGTTATGGGAGCTTCCTTCTCTGTTTCAGTGGCTTTGCGATTATTAATTGTCTGTCTGAGCCAAATCAAATGGTGTTCAGTCTTTTGTAAATGGCCTCCCATCCATTGTTGTTAAACCATTCTTGAAATGGATGACCAAATAAAATGAGCTCAACTCATGCAATACGTCAGTAATGTTGTGCAAAACCCTGTTAAATGCATCAGATGGATATTTGGTGTGGGAAAGATGGCCGCAGTGTAATATATAGTCCAGTCTGTGATGCCTCAAGGTCACATCAGCCACCTCTACATAATGCATATTCTTCCTCAGTCAGTCTCCCATCACTCAGGCCCAACCTTGGGATGAAAATTTTACTAAGTAAATCAGTGAAAATGCTGGCATTTCTATTAACCTCCAAAGTACAACCGACAGCAAGATGAATAATGCTAAATAATAACACGTGGCTGTAAATCAGCTTTACAGCTTGAAGGTGAGATAACTGCTGTACTGGTGTACTACTTGCTGTAGGCCGTTATTTGCAATGCACTAAAGTTAAAGGCCTAGCTCGGATATTGGGAATGATCTCAGCTTGTAACATCATACGGTAAATGAAGCTTTTCATGGATGGTGAGATTTGACTCTTACTGACAGATTAAATCAAAACCTCTTTGAAAATGTAGGCCTATTTTGGTTGTTGTTGAACATTGGTTAATTGCAGAAGGTACGAGGTTCCAGTTGATAACAGAGATTGCACAGAGGACATTTTCAATGCATAGCTACATCTAGATTTTGTACTTGACCTTTATTTCTGTCATATTTCTTTATGCGTTTTGGTTTACACACAATTTACTTAGCCCCAAAGGTTTTATTTTCACATGCTTGACTTCAAATGAATCAAACCGTCCTTAAGACAATGGTGGAAGTTTTGGCATTTTCTTACATTTTCAAGTCTTGGAGGGAATCGAACTCAAAATCAGTGAGCGAACAAGATTTGCCTATAAACCAGATTTCCATTCAGTCTACTGTATCATTTTTGAGTATTTTCAACAAATTCATAGTGTTAATAATAATAATAATAATAATAGGTGACAACTTCTCTTTACTTTTACTTTAAGTAAAACAATCAGAGCACATTTTATGACATGTTTTCAGTCAGAAGGAGAACTTTGTCAAACATATAGCATTCAAGAGCATAACAATTGATTCTCACCATTGATATTCCAAAACACTAGTAAATGCAACTATTCAAGAAATGACATTACTTTGCACTGGATATGTGCTTGTTCTTGGAAAAAACATGAAGGTGAGAAAATCTGCAGTGCTTTTAGTACAGTACAGCATAGGTTTAGTTAAACCACAATGTGATTTTCTTAAATTTCCCTTGTGATAAACACTATGTACTCCCAAAACAATGGCAGGAATACACCATTTCATGTTAAGCGTTTTCTCTACCATAAAAATTCACTTTCATATTTGGTTGTTTTATACAGAACATGTATTAATACAGTGGCCAATTTCTTTTTCTTTTTTTTTGGGGGGGTATATTGATGACCCCAATTTTAAACAGAAAGCCTGTTCGTTTTTTTTGTTTGTTTGTTTTTAAAGGAAAAGGCTTACACTTAATTATGTGGAAGAAAAATCTTGATAGACAATATCATTTTCATTCATTGATCACAGCTTCGTTCTACTAGCAAAAAGTATTTGTTAAAAGTGATAGAAAGATTGATGGAAATGAAAAAACTAAAGTTGGAAACCCTACATGTAATACAATGAAGAGGAGTGCATACATACTGTATTTTATTAAGTCTACCCCCAAAGCCCAACCCTAAATATAACCGTCAGTGGAGTGAAAATGGGATCTCAGAGGGAAATCCGAGCCTCCACGAAGCAGTCGTCATTCAGAATTTGTACCAAAAATGTATGACGTGTACATCAACCAATCACACACGCTTTGGGAACATGCGTTCGGAAGCTGGAAGTGTTGCTTTCTTCCATATTACACATCAGGCTTTTATATTATTTTATTTATATCATGGTTATATTTGCACTCTGGGTAGGGTAAGGTGTTACACTTTATGATTAGATTCAGGTATGGGGTTTGGGGTTAAAGTTATGAAAACACAGGTTTTCATTAACATGGAACAAACGCCACATCGTGAATAAAAATGACACGAATGAAGCGTCTCTCATTGGTGGGTGTATAACAAATAACATTTCTCGTGAGATCGGGTTGGATATTCCTACAGTACGTCAATAGTGGTTCCAACAGAGATACATTTGCTTACGCTTTCCGTAGACACTGAATCGTACAATATCAATGTGCTCTATTGTTTTCAAAATGAAACTATATAGTTCATTTCACGTATTGCTGCAGTTTTTAGGTGAAATGTCCACTGAGGGGTGCTAAAAGTGAGTTAAATCTAAAACCTCCCAAAAAGGTTGTGTTTTTAAGGTTAATTCTCTATGGATTATTAAATGAATAAACCTACCTCCCTAACCAAAACATAACCAGTAAATGTGAGATGATACAGCAGCAACATTAAGAATGAGGCACATAAAACTCAATAGTTTCAAGTGTAGTCTCAAGTGTTCCAATACAGGTTTTACAGCAGTGATGTTGAATGCTCATTGGCTCTATCGTGTCTTTGAATGCAGAAAATTGTTGTTTGGACTACTGTGTGTGTGTGTGTGTGTGTGTGTGTGTGTGTGTGTGTGTGTGTGTGTGTGTGTGTGTGTGTGGTGTAAACTGCTTCCTCCATAAGATATTATTAATATCACAGCATTGTTAGGAAGAGAATTGGAAGCACAAACATGGCACATTTTCACTTCAAATTGTTTTCAGTTCTACAAGACAATTACATTTCTCCCTGGGGATTTTTCTCTCTAGTTTTTCACATGTGGCACATGGTAAAAGAGCTTTATTGACCATTGCCAACAAAGGTTTGTTGAGAAGAAAGGTGATATTTGATCTTGTGTTAAATTAAGCATGATTTTTTTCTCAGTCTACATGCTGAGAACACTCACAATATTAGCAATGAATAGCCAAGGAATGTAGAAATAGAAGCATGCCTTTCATTAGTACACTATCACATTCATTTGTTGTGTGCATAACAAAACTGTGTTTTGAGTGTGATTTCCTGTGAAAATTATCCAGTGTGTGGATATTCAGCCATGACCTGTAACATGCTGGTATTATTAATTTAGTTGGCAGGTAATCCTAATTAATGCCATATTCATACCGTATTGACTGAATTTTGAAAGATGAAAATATCTACAGCAAAAAATATGGATTTGCAATTATTTGTTATTCATATTTTCTCCCGCCTTCCAAATGTAATTTGCCATATTGACAGATTATAGCACTAATTAAAATTAGCCCTATGATATGTCAATTAATTATGTTGTTCTTACTTCTACAATGCAGATTATAACTATTTAAGTAGTTGACACATATATTTCATGTAATCTTTAAATTTATTATGCTCATAATAATAATAATAAAACAAGTAGCAAAATTGTATTTAAAATGGTTTTAGATGGAGTTTAGCATGTCACACCGCAGGTCATGCCAACTTCCCCAAATGATTTCATGTCAAATACCCACATATATAAAAAAATATATATTGGCATAATTGGCCATTTCAGCAAAAATATAATGGCTAAAGATAAATAAATGTTCTTCAGGAGTTTTTTTTTATTTTCAATATTCCTAGAGGCCATTGACTTTTGTCTGCATGCTCAATCTTTGTCCTCTGGTCTGATTAAAAAAAGTAAATCAAGATTAGTGAGTTTAAGTGTGCTCTATAAACACTAAACAATTAGCCAGCTCCCAAGTGAGCGAGCTTAATGCTGTGTGATTTCAGCTATCTGATAGCACATATTTGCTTCTCTATACACAGACCATCAGTCGACTCCACCAGCTTAACACTGCACTCACCAGCTGGGCACAGAGGGATGAATCCCAGCTGACAAAATGGATAAGTCAATTGGATGAGGCTTACACAAATCTCACCATAGGGCCAGGGAGCAATGTGCTAAACAAATTAAAAGTGCGAACCGAGAGCATATTTTATGCTTGCGATTTATGATGTGGATGATCCACCCCTCTCTCCTGTTCTCTTAATGATAAATCATCATCCTCCAGCAGAACGGATGGAAAAGGAAATCAAAATGTCACCGAGAGAAAGCGAAAATTGCAAATGCGCTGCGCTTTTGTTGTTCCTCTTAAATTCTGTTAATCGCCCCAGGTAAAGATGAACTGTTCTTGACAATTTAATTCAGCTTCAAATAATGCAACAAGGTCACTGTTTTCCTTTCTCTATCACTTTCTCTCTCACCCTCTCTCTCTCTCTCTCTGTCTAGTGCAGGATTGAGTTGTCATGTAGCTCTAATAGGCAGCAAAGGGAATCATTAGTCCAGCTCAGCTTTCTGAGTGATGGGCATTTCACTCCAATCATCTGGCCGTGCTCAGACATCGTGGGACAATTGACACAGTGTCAGAGCTGAGAGAGGATGGCTTAATCAGCCGAGACACTCGCAGCATTGATTTGACAAGCTGCCGTAATGACCTTCTTGTTTTTGTAAAGGATCACTGTTTATCTGGGCTGGCACTGATGCACTGAGCATGCCGCATCGTCATGGAAACTATTATCACAGCCAAGCCGGGGCCTTGGAGGGCTCCTAAAGATTATGTTGAATGTGACTCGAGAGGGGTCACCATGGACAGGGGTCGGTACTGTTGCCACAGTGATAGCTATTCCACCTCTGACGGCTGTCTGTCCGACACATGCAAAGGGCTCCTGGAGAGACAATGTTTTGATTCTCTTGAAGCCAAGCAAGTATTGTTACAATAAGCTGTACTGTATTTTATGTAAGCATTGCAGGAAACATTTGCTACAGTGAACATACACAGTTGTAACAAGACACGGCGGCCCATCAGCTCACAAGAGCAGAAGGGGGAAAAATTGGCGTACCGTTTATCCAGCACTGAAACTTTACTGGGTTAAGAATTATCTGGAATCATGTGTAAAAGTATATCACTGCAGCCTAAACCTCTTTAGAACGTCAAATCTTTGTGACACCTGCACTAAACAAGCTAGATGCAGTGCAATGAATGTAACAGAGTGCAAGTGTCTCGACATCCATTTTAGAAACATGAAGTTCTTTTTAAGTTGACACATGTCTAGAAAATGTGTCGATGCAACAGTCAAAAATGTCTGTCAAACACGTTTACATAGGAAAACAGAGCAAAAACATTTTCCGTGTTAACGGCCCCTAACTCATCTATTTGCGCATATGTGTGAGGATGTAAGGTAGACCATTATTTTCATTATTACAAATTCGAACCCGAATTCATACTTGGAAAAACTGACTGGAACCCGGCCCAAAACACGACGGTTTCTCTGATCCAACCAGACCTCTACTGCAGCTCAGATGCCAAAGAGCAGTTCCACTTCAATCTTCAATGCTGGTTCATGCTTTTTATATTTTAGGCATTTAATGGCGGTTTGTAATGTAACTTTTGGTGCATTGGTGCCACCAACATGCTGGATTTTTTAGATGTAGCATCTTGGGACAAGCAATAAATGTACTACTCTCATTGATTGGTCAGTCCTCTTCAAACAAAAAACAAACATTCGTAGAGTTAGCAATGATTTGCTCGACCCGGTATGAAAGTGCCATAGGAATCCATTGTTCTGTTTCATTGTTTCTATTCAAAAGGCCATTTGCAACATACATTAATAGGAAAATAACTGTTGTGTACCAAGATAGAGAAACATCTGGCAGAAACATTTTAACAAGCATTATTATGATTTTTCCTAAATTTAATCTCTAACCCAATCCCCAAACCTAACCATAACCATGAAGTGTAAACCCTTAACCAAACCCTAAACCTAAATAATTATTTTAATCGGACAATAACTTTTGTGTACCATGGAAGAAAGAAAGCATTGGGGTTTGGAACAAGACAAGAAAATAATATTACAGACATACAACTGTCATTTGTATCGCACGAATAAATATGTAATGAGTAACCCTATTTGTTGACAGACATTTTCTTTTTTTAAATAAAATATTGGATGCCTGTATTGTGTCAATTTGAAAATCTGTTTGTTGATTGGTTAATCTCTATGGGTATAAAAGTCATACTTCAGACAAGTTGTACAATATCTTACAATTTCTTCATCTTATACCAGTTGTCATGAGACTTGCTAGAAATGTTCAAGAATGTGTAACTCAAATACCAGCAATTGTCATGTTGAAAACAAACCCCATCAAGTGTGCAACACATTGATTGTTAAGTGTTCAATATTAGAAATTTCTCAGTTTCATTTACTCTTCTGACAATTCACACAGAAAATTGTTTTTGATTTTAGAGCGTATTGATTTGCTAAATGGCCCATAATAGCCACTCAAACGTGCTCTCTATTCATGTGAGAAAATACCCATGCAGTGCACTCCCAATCTTTGCTCTGCTATCATCACCTTGATTATTGTCGCTTCAACACTTCAAGGTTGAGCAAATAAAGCTATGATAAAATCATCTCTCATGCCCCCCCCCCCCTTCTTGTTGCATTTCAATGGCGGCACCCAGCTGTTTTTTTGTTGTTGCTTTAATTCATAATATGCAGTCTTATGTTGGCTATGTATGACTGCAGGCTTGACTTTACCAAAGATATTCTTACAAAAATATTTGTGGAATGATCCAGGGATGAGGACGCTGTCAGGTGGGTGGGTGTAATCAGCCAGACCCCTGCTCAATCTCCCCCACAGCCCACGTGTCAGACAGTAAATATCACTGGTGTACTGACAGGCCCGGAGCCGTGACTCACCGTGTAAAATCGCTAATAAGCAGCATGATGGGGCCACTACATCCCAAGGTGAGAATGGAGGGGTCTGTTTTCATCCACAATTATCCAAAGGACAGCGTGAAGTATCCACTGTGAGATGATTTGTGGGCTGAAAACAAGAGTGCTTTGTCTCGACGCAGAGATGAGAGGTTTGGAGAAAGCAAGAGAGACAGAGAGAGGTCAAACGACCAAGAATGAGACGGTCTATTACAAATTTATGGTCTTTACCGCTTTTTTTAATGCTACGAAATCTACAATTGTCGAGGCAGTATACTATTTTAAGGGCATTTATTTGCAACACTTTACAATAAGTTTGCATACGTAAACATACATTAGCAAAAGTTCATAATCAATGTGATCTTAGTATTCAAATATATTCTTAGATTCATTAAATGTTAAATTCCCTTACATTTAACACAGTTGGCGCAATTATATAGGTTTTTTCGTCAGTAATGTCAAATGCTCATTGGCTCTCGTGTGTCTTTGCGACATGCCATATTCCATGTGATGGGATATGATGCCTTCACTGATTGGATCAGAACACAATTTTCAGTGATTAACAACTTCAGTTTCACTCTCTACCTTAAACAAAGCTATTGTATGCCGTCAGATTTTGACTAACTGAAATATCTAGTCCCCCGATAGGTTGCATATTCATTTCAATTGGTATTAAATCTCTTAAACTCTCATCGTCCACAATATTAATCTTACTGTAGACTGTAGCTATCTGTTTTGCTACAGCAATCGTAAAGCCACGTCCATGATTTGCGTCAGGGTGTCAAAGCCAGCATCAAGCACCACTTTGATCTCCAAAAGCAATACAGACAACGTTTTTGTGATAGTTAAGACTTGACGTGCTTCTGTGGTCATTAAATTGCACATAGCAAGGGCTGTAAAGTACTTTCTGTCACAAGTCCCATTTTGGCTTGTTTAGTACAACAAATAGCGTTAAGAGGTCCTTTCCCATTTCTGCTGTATGTGTTTGTGAGGTGTGCGTCAGCATACAAACTCCGGGCGTACACATCACAAAGGTTCCGCCCTGGTCGGACAGGTGTTTTTGCTTGTTTATGCTTTATTAACGGTTAATATATTAATCGCGATTGAGAAAAATCAACGCGTTAAACTTTTTTAAATTAATATAATGTGTTAACGTTAATTTTGACAGCTCTAATATATATACTGTATATATCCAAACTTACAAAAACAACTATATTTTTCATAGGAATAGATATGTATAATGAGATCAAAAAGTTATAATGTTAATAGTTTAGGTATCATGCCGTAATAACGAACAATAACTTTTTACAGCATTTATTATATTGGGTTAATGTTAATTTATAAAAACTGTTGTTAATTGTTAATTCACTATTTCATAATGTATTAATGTTGACATATATGACTTTTAATGTTATAAATGTATTTTTATATGTAGAAAGTTTATGTTCATATATGTTTATTAATATAATTTTCATTTTCATTGAAACATTATTGTTCAAACTAACTATTGTGTCAACAACTAATGTTAACACATACCAACTTATTGTAAAGTGTTACTAATTTATTAATACCTTTAAGATAATAAGAATATATAATAATTTAAAATATGAATGTTAGATCATATAGAAATCATCAATGTCGGTATAGAATCCATTTTGTTGATCTTGTTTGCTTCGGGTGTGATGTGTGGCTTGTTTCTGTTTTATTGTGTGCCTGGAAGAATAGGTCTTGCATGGCTTCTTTCAGTAAACATACTGCCAAGTTAAAGAGCTGATCAATCAATTTCACTTGAATCGATCTGAATCAGTTCAGCCTGCGTGCACACACAGGGAGCCACTTTATTGTAAATCAATCATTTTGAAAACATCTCACAAAGGGGCCAGTCCTTAGTAACAAGCCATACATTTAAACCTACAGGGTGCAAATCAGGAGTGCAGCCAACATCTGCTCTACTTCATCCACTCTTTTTTTCAGTTTGGTAGGTTGAGCTCAAATCTGTTGTTTTGATAGGTAAAGATTTGATGTAGTCTGGCTGAACAAATAGCTTTCCAATGGAAAAATACAAATTATCAGATTTAATCAGATGTCTGTTTATTTTTTTAAAGACTGAAACTATTGACTGCGTAATCATATGCTTTGTTTAAGGGGTAGAAAGTGAAATGTGTTTTGTATTACTAAAAGTGTGTCCAAAAATGACTTTGTAGATATAAAATGACTTGCTATTGAAATTTAAACATTCTTGCGCATACGTCATGACCAGTGATTCACTCACAGAGGGGTTATTCATCATTGCAAATAATTCTTTAAATATTAACAGATGTTTGGGAAAGGGTGTTTCCCTTGAATCTAATTGGCTACAATTGTGATTTATGACTGGATGCAAGAAATACATCTTTTGACTTTCTGGATTTGATAATGTCGATTTATCAGTGTCTCTAATTTGTTTTTGCTTAAAGATGTCGAGTTAATAAAGTAATAAATCAAGTAATATACCAGTCACCTGTAGAACACAAATACATCCATTTTAATTTGAGAAAATACAAAAAGAAACCATGTACAATTTATGTACAAACTTTTTGTACAAGACAGTATGTTAATCAGCAGGTTATATTTGACAGAGTCAGGCAGATCAGCTCAGCACCAGCAAATTCTTCACTTCCATTAGTCAAATCCAATTCTGCTATGAGCAACTCGTTTTTCATGTAATGAATATTCCATATTATATGAATGTTTTTGATTATTTAATCAAGTGGAAGAAAAGACAAAACAGTACTCCATATGCAATTTCAGCATGTTAAGACTTAATTTCCTCTAAGTATTTATTCTGTTACAGTGTTTTTTCTTTATACATTTTCTAAAACTTTGTGTCTTTTACAGTAGAATAAAATAGCCAAAATATGCAATATGACAGTTGTGTATTACATATCACATCAGTAAGGTTGCTTTTTCTCTTGAATACAATAACAGGTGATCAAACAAAAAATATTTAGCTCTACACAACATCTTTCAGTCATTGTGGTCTCCTTTGAAATGAAATATCTTGTTTATAATCAAGGTGAAAGGTGATAATGCCACTTTTCGCTTTAGTGGGTCTTATAGAGTTCCTCTTTGGTGTTACTACACTGCCTGATACTTTCCTGGCATGGAGGCAAGGATGGCTTGGATGTTCTCCATGCCAGTAGTAGATGCCGTGATGTACTTAATTCACCCCATATGACCAACAAATGACTGACGGATGCTAGTAGATGGATACATTTGATGGCACTGTAAAGACTCTGATATGTGTACACTGTAGTTTCATTTCACATGATGTACAAATAAAATGCATTTTACTAAAACATTGCACATTTGTTGCAGTGAAGAATATATCAGCTTATTAGGACATAGTGAACAAAAAGAACCAAAATAAACTCCATAAGCCAGCTTGATTTTGTGTTTTTGTCATCAGGATTGCTACCTTAGCATTGTGTTTTGAAAAGGTCTGTAAACAAACAACCAATTTTGACATTTTCAAACTACAGTATATTACTGTAGCCGATTAAAAATGCTGATGACAAAATGGAATGTAAAAACCTGATTGGATTGTGCATTATCCCTAGATTGCCTTCTCTGCTGCCCTCAGGGTGTCTACACTTTTCTCATCAAAGTAAACCTGCTGTCCTTACCATTTCATTGGCCTTTCTTTGTAATGTACTCTAGTTTCATTACAGAAAAAGGACCTTACGTAGAAGGAAAACAAATGATGATCAAATAAATTTACTGTAACTCCAATGTATTTATGCTTACTTTTAGCTCATAAGTCTCTTTTTTTAGGCTAGCAAGTATGTTATTGACAATCCAATCCTACATACATTTTACTCACATTATAATTATTATTCATTTATTAAGAAATCTACTTGCTACAAAGTGTAACACTAATGTAATCACAATTCAAAGCCTAATTGTCCAGTAGACAAACAATAAAGCTGAGATCATTTTACTTCAGAAAATCAAAATTTACTAGAATGGGCAAAATGTATACAATTTATTTTGACACTATGCATTTTTATTATTTTTCTCAGTGAATGGAGCTGTTCTAATGTCTTTTTATCTTCTTTCATCTACATGGCTCATTGAGAACATCTTAAGTTCTTTTCATTGCATGAATTGAAACGCATTTTGAGAGACCTTTACAGGGACCTAATTTAGGTCAAACATCAATATTAGTATTATCTCTACACTCCTAACAGAAAAAGACACCCCCCACCACCCTCCTCCTCCTCCTCATGCACATCTCTTGAGTTTGTGTCTGAGGATCAACATCGCTTTTACTCGGAATTACATAAATGTGTCATCAGTCATTCAATGTTTGGTTTAATCTCTGTTTGCTTATGAAAATGAAAGCACATGCTGTTTTAGTAGTATAGCTACAGAGGTCCTTCAAAGCATCTAGTGTAACTATCAAAGAGCACTCCAAATGGAAAGCTGAAATTGTACCTTTTTGACTCGGATCAGAGATTTTTTACTTGTCCTGTTTGATGTTTGATGACATATTCTGTTGTTGGGGACAAAACTGCACCAGAAACCAAGCCGGTATGCACTATAGCTCTTAAGATATAAGATACATTTAGAAATAAAGTTCTTTGATATGTATAAAAATAAGTACAAAATGAATATGCTCATGGATAAAAAATAAGTATGTACTTATGTATAAATCTGACAGAGCGCTTGAAGCAAAGTTTAAAGTTCTTCTGTGAAGCATTTGTATTAGTATATGTTCTAATTAACAAAGGTATAACATACTGTAAATGTGTAGCCTTGATATCAAGTTTCATCACTCACAACTTTTTTTTTGGCTGATAATTGTAACTAATGATTGAGCTTATGCATGTCTTTGTCAACAACAGAGTTTAAGGCATCATGGTTGGTCACAGAGAACATCCAAGCACTTTTCTGCCCCTGTGCCAACCCTGTGTCAGGCAGTGGCTACACCCAAAGTAGGAACCATTGATGCCCACTTTCGCAATATGTGGCAATTAATTTATTTTATTTAATTTTTCATGCCAGCTTAATTTGAAGTACAGGAAGGTTTTAGCATAAAAAGCTCAATCATTATTAAAATATCAGCAGGTGATTTTAATCATCATTCAGTCGTGTTAATAGCTGAACCGCAGATGCAAACGAGTGATTCTGAGCCTCTTCCAAACAAATAGACTATAAGCCTTGATCACAGACAGTTTCTCAAACACTTGCCACACCGGCAGTCATGGATAATGGAAAGACAAAAAAAGTAGTGCATATCCTCAGTGTATTGCCAATTTCAAAGAGCTACATTGGGGACAACCTTTTGCATTAAATGAAAAGTACAGCAAACACATTTCCATATGCTCTATATATTTGTGTCTGAACAGTCTATATGGATGGAAATGAGCATCCGTTTGCAGAGCCATACGTTCAGGTTACTTCAGACAACACATCAGGCAGGAGTACAGTCAAAGCATACCCTGTCACGCAAACACTTGTAACACGTTCCCCTGAACAAAGCCATTCCTTTAACAGCCCTACTGTAGCCCCAGCTCACCCAACTCAGAGGACAAACGAAATAAAACTTTTACTCTTCCCTAGTCATGAGCAACGCTCAAGTTATTATGTGGTAACTTGTAGTGCAAAACAGAAACGGAAAAGGATATGCGACTCAATTAGTGAGGCTGATGTGAAGCTTCTGGAGAGTATCTTTAGGAAGTGTTTGGATGAAGCGAATGAAGGTGTGACCCTCATCCTCCATAATATACACCCTCTGCATTGAGTCAGGTCACGGCAGAGGTGAGATATTGCAAAGAATCACAGGAAGTACCTTTTTTTTTTCTTTTTTGTTTGTTTGCCTGTTAACATAATTTTAAAAAGTGCTAGCGGCTGTACAATCCTTACTTGATTGTCATTATGTACATCACTATGTATACATTTACAAAAGTATGGAAGTAACGTTAAAGGTATACACATAGGAGGTCCCTCTTCTCTGATCACTTCGAACCCTTGAGTTATACAAGAACAATGTGTCGGCGTCGTCAACATTTCTCTATTACAGCTCATTTTTCACAGCATGATGACCCAACTCCCTCCATGATGGTAAGGCTGGGGAATTCGTTCAGCATTCATCTTCGACTTCTCGGATTGGTGGAATCAGACTGCTTGTGGATTTGTACTGATTGACTTGGTTGGCCATGTGAGTGCTCATGGGCTTGATATGAATGTTCCTTGGATATGTATTTTCTGCTTCATCTGTAAACCATCTCTTTTCTGTGAGACAGCCAGACAGGAGAGAAGCAGAAGACATGAAATGCATTAATACAAATCCTTTCCAGAGTTAAGAATACTGTAGATCTCTCTTTGAATAAAATAATCCCACGCTCGCTTTATACATAAATTGCAATTCACATCTAAAAAGACAAAGGGTGAAACACACACATCGTAGGACCTATATATTATTGATTTTATGAGGCAGCAAAATGTACAGTATGTAAAAGCCAGCCTGATCTCATAAAAAGGTTATGTGACTAACACATTTTTTTCAAAATTATGGTTCATTGCATGTATCACAGCAGTTCCCAGGTGAAATGTCCTCTGTGTGGTGCTAAAAGCAAGGTAAGTTTTCTCCCAACAGATGAGGTTTTGAAGGTTAATGCAACTGTGGTGCCTCTAAGACACTTTCGACTCACTCGCTGGCTTGTGCTTTTCAGGATTCATACCCCAGTCATTTCCATCGCAAGTGCAATGCTGCACAATTTTATCGAACTTGAACAAGCTTGTAAATGTAGTTATGTAATGCAAACTTTACAGTGTATTGCCTAACAAGTCATGTGCTTTTGTAAAAGTAAGTGTTTATGAACTGACAATCTGCAGTTTTACTGGTCATTTATGTGAAAGAGAATTAAAGTCATTGTTTAGCGACTCTTGTGTTCAATTCAACAGGAAACTGACGCGATGTTTATAAGGAATCATGTAAAAAATTATTTTGCAAAAATGTAGGTATAGTAACGTATTTCTATGAAACCAGGTTGGTAAAAGCACCTACAGTACACCCTTCAAACAAGGGTATATTCTAGCCTAAAGGAATGACTGTATCATGCTGTGTGTCTGACTTAATTTTAACAGGATCAGGGCTTAAAAGTGCATTGGAATCAGGTGTTTTATTCCGAAATACATCCCATGAGTATTAAGAGCGAAAGAGACAAAGGACTTAAGCCACATGTAGGGCCAAGCATCGGTCCTCATCACATTCACATTCTCCTAGGCGATGTCATTTTCCAGCACTCCAAAATTTCCAACTATTCCTCCAACTTGAAATGTGCTGCACACCTTGGAGTGTCAGGCTGTGACGAGCCGTGGGGGGAGAGTGTCACAGTGCAGTCGTTTGATGTAAGTGGAGCTGTGCCTGAGGTGGTGCAAGGAGTCAGCCACCTCGCTCCATTCCCCTGAGTTTACTACTGATGCTGGCACTCACATCGCCCCGAGACATCCTCTGGCTCCACAAGGGTTAAAAGAGGCAATTTCAGCAACACACATCACATGTCTCTCTCTTATACGGATATTTGAGGGGATATACAACAAAGAGCAGAATGCTCATCAAGCTTTTCGACTGTACAAGTAGGGAACTTTTAATGGACTATCTACTTTTTAGGATTAATAAAGTCACAAGAATCTCTGTGACACAGTGAGTTTACCTCTGTAGAGAGCTTTACAAGGCGTGATGTGAAGTGGTAAACGCAATATGATAAATTCAGGGATATTTAATGAGTTAGATTTATTAATATTAATTAGTGATAGACCGATATATCGACCAGACAGATTATCAGATGATATTTTGTGATTTTGCAGTGATCTGAATAGGTTGAAGGTCAAAGGTCAGTGTTGGGAAAGATTCTTTGAAACTGTAGCTTCCTAAGCTACAAGCTACTCATAACTTAAACTACAGTCTAGTTACTATTTTAAAAAGCTACACTACAAGCTACTAACTACTTTGAATCTATTTCAGGAAGAAATGTTTTGATGAAAAAAAATAAATAATCATAAAATATATTTAAATAGTTTAGTCCATATATATTACTACTATAAATGGCATTTAAAAAACACATATCGGTCAAACACTATTATTAATAATAATACAAATTCTTCTGTTTAAGCAGTTTTCAGTGTCATACTTGCAACTGCAACGTGGTGCATCAACATAGATGTCTAAATGATGTGCAGTCACAGGTGTACAGCTTTGTATGTGACTCATCTAATCAGATGTTAGAGGCAAAACTATCAATTTTAAAGTGTATTTTTTTGGGACAATAAAGCTGGAAATGATTGTGTACATTGCTTAACTTACATGAATCAGTCTAAATACTGTTTTTGGGGTAAATAAATCTTGATATTCTGTATATTTCCATCAATATATAGGAACAATGTCCAGACACACTGACCTCTCACACAATACAGTTTGTCTTAGAGAAAGAAATCAAGAAAATATAATGAGAGATAAATGAACAGGAGGAACTCAAACAAGTCGAGGGGACTTCTGAGAGAGAGAGATCACTGAAGCCTATCACATGAACGGAAGTAGAGAGAGAGGATGACAGTCAACCACATGCAATGCTGGGATGATTCTTAGCATGACAAGAGTTAGGCAGTAGCAGCAGCCATTTGCTTTCAGTTAGAAATCAAAGGTGAAAAGTAGGAATTAATTCCTTTGAAAGTAAAATCAAAATCCCCTCTCATAACAGTGCTCCACAAGGACAAAGTTATGATTAAAAGATCCCACAACAGGTGCTGTATCATGCAGAATTATTAACTTGCATACCTGGGCCCATTCTATTCATCCTTGTTGCACTTCAGAAAAAAAAGTGGTCTATGTAAGTTTTACAGTGTTTAAGGCAAGTAACAAACAGAATAACTGACATAATATGATATCCCTACACTTTTAGTCTGTTTTTAGTCTACAACTCATATACATATTTATGTTAGACATTACTAATAGATTTTCTTATTTACAAAAATACTTTGAACAAACTATTAATAATACTTTTATAATTCAATATTTAGTTAATCCGATTTGAAATAATACAAGGGTTTGGAGATAATTTAACTGTATGTATTTAAGTGCAGTAAAATATGCACAATTTTTAAAGACATTCTGAAAGCACAATTATTCCATATCTTAACAAATATAACCTACTTTTTTCTCACAGAAGGGGAAATGTCTTAAACTCTAAAAGGTTTCTGGATTTTACCTTTAAGGCATGCATGGTAACATGCACTGATATCAATGAAGGGTTTTACAACCCCCAAAATACCTTGCAGCACATTCATTTTGGTGAGAGTTAATGTCTCTAGATAAAACAACTTCATAAAGACAGTATATGTAAAGAATTCATAAAGATGTACATTTTAATTATCCACTCACTAATTTGTTTGTTTCTACAAAGAATGATTGTTCAATAAAATATATGCCTTAAAGGAATATTCCGGTTTCAATACAAGTTTAGCTCAATAACGTTTGGTTACGTATGTAACCTCCGTTCCCCGAGGGAGGGAACGACACGTTGTGTCGGAGAAGCGACACTAGGGGTCTCTCTTGAGCGCCGATATTCACCTCTGACCTATTGAAAAGGGCCAATGGGAGTTGGCAGTCAGTATTTGCATACCCCGCCCCCGCATATGGGTATTTAAGCGGGGCAAATACGGAAGTTTAGTCAGGATTTTTCTTAGGAGCCGGAAAGGCGGAGGAAAGACACAACGTGTCGTTCCCTCCCTCGGGGAACGGAGGTTACATACGTAACCAAACATTCCCCTTCTGTCGCTCTCTCCACGTTGTGTCGGAGAAGCGACACTAGGGGACCCATTCCAATCTTGCCATGCGCTGAACCGTGTACGTGAACCGCCGATACAGAGGTGGGCAGGGATTTCATCCAGTGCCGCGCATCGTCTGTACCTGGCTGCACGTACCCTTCCCCAATGCCACATAAGAACATCGGAATCCTTCTAGTTACCCTGAGAGGGGAACAAGGCGATGTTTGCCAACATGGGAATGGGCCAGCCTGGCTGGGCCTCTTTTCTCTCTATGTTTCTCGCATAGAGCAATCACGGCCGGGGCCCTTACACGCATATAGGGAAGGGGGTCTTACCCAGACCCTGCGGAGACCACACCTGCCCTTTTTCTTGGGGAGGAAAAGTGGTAGACATGTCACACGGCCGTCTTAGGGCTCGTGTGGAAAGTATGGTGCGGTGGTAGATCCAGCCTCCAAAGGGGGGAGTTGCTACAGCACGGCGACCGGGGCAGCTGTAACTGCCTAAGGGAGACACGGGGGTCCGCTCGTAAGGGGACAGAACCGTGGAATTTACACACGGGGGAGTCCGAGCAGGAGGCCTTACCTGTGGAGGACCTATACCAGTACAGGGTAGCCATCAGGGTACCCGCAGTGGCCTGGGTCGGCGAGTTCCTCCGCTGAACCGCGGACCCGGAGGGCTGGGGAGGAATCGACCAGGGTCCCGACTCGGAGTGGGGCGCCCTGGGAAGAAGGCGCACTACTTTACCTTGACGTCAGGAAAAGGGCGCTGAGCATAGCGATTCACCCGGCCGGTCGGTCTACGTGTTACCGAGTTCTACGGGCTCGGACCTGACAAAACACGAGACGCAACCGACTCGACGCGGAGGTTGTAAAACCTCGCGAAGGTGTTGGGTGTTGCCCAACCCGCGGCTCTACAGATGTCTGCTAGGGAGGTGCCCTTGGCCAGTGCCCACGAGGACGCAACACCCCTTGTTGAGTGAGCTTGGACCCGCAAGGGTAGGGGCACGGCCTGGGTGTGATAAGCCAGTGTGATGGCGTCGACAACCCAGTGGGCGAGCCTCTGTTTGGAGACGGCATTCCCTTAGACAAAGAGCTGCTCAGAGCGTCTGGTGCTCTGTGTGCGGTCCAGGTAAATGCGCAGGGTGCGCACTGGACATAGCAACGAAAGGGCTGGGTCTGCCTCCTCCCGGGGCAGCACTTGCAGGTTTCACTACCTGATCTCGGAAGGGTGTGGTAGGAACCTTGGGCACATAGCCCGGTCGTGGTCTTAGGATCACAGACGTATCTGCCGGACTGAACTCCAGGCAAGTGTCGCTGACAGAGAACGCTTGCAGGTCCCCGACCCTCTTTATAGAGGTGAGCGCGATCAGCAGGGCCGTCTTAAGAAAGAGGGCCCTGAGTCCAATTGATTCAAGCGGCTCGAAGGGAGGTCTCTGGAGTCCTGCCAAGACTACCGAGAGATCCCAGGAGGGAACTAGGCCTGGCCTGGAGGGATTCAACCTCCGGGCACCTCTCAGGAACCTGAGGATCAAGTCGTGCTTACCCAAAGACTTGCCGTCTACAGGATCGTGGTGGGCGGCAATGGCGGCAACATACACCTTGAGGGTGGACAGGGACAGCCTCCTGTCCAGCCTCTCCTGTAGGAACAGGAGCACTGACTTGATCGCGCATCTCTGCGGGTCTTCAGTTCGGGAAGAACACCAATCTGCGAACAAGCGCCACTTTAGGGCGTAAAGGTGCCTGGTAGAGGGGGCTCTGGCTTGGTTGATTGTATTCACAACAGTCGCCGGTAAGCCGGCTAGCTCTTCCGAATCCCGTCCAGGGACCAGACGTGGAGGTTCCAGAGGTCTGTGCGCGGGTGCCAGAGCGTGCCCCGTCCCTGAGAGAGGAGGTCCTTTCTCAGGGGAATTCGCCAGGGAGGAGCTGTCGCGAGAAGTCTGAGTTCCGAGAACCAAGTCCGAGTGGGCCAGTAGGGGGCCACTAACGTGACTTGCTCCTCATCCTCCCTGACCTTGCACAGCACTGGTGCAAGAAGTCTCACTGGGGGAAATGCGTACTTGCGCAGCCCCGAGGGCCAGCTGTGTGCCAGCGCGTCTGTCCCGAGGGGAGCCTCTGTTAGGGCGTACCAGAGTGGGCAGTGGGAGGTTTCCTGGGAGGCAAACAGGTCTACCTGGGCCTTGCCAAACCGTTCCCAAATCAGCTGGACCGACTGGGGGTGAAGCCTCCACTCCCCGCCGGGCAGGCGTTGTCGTGATAGCGCGTCCGCTAAGACGTTGAGCTTGCCGGGGATGTGAGTGGCACGCAGTGACTTGAGTCGCTGCTGGCTCCATAGGAGGAGACGGCGGGCGAGTTGTGACATGTGGCGGGGGCGTACGCTGCCATGGCGATTTATGTACGCCACCACCGTGGTGCTGTCCGATCTCACGAGGACATGTTTGTCCCGAACTAACGGGAGGAACTTCCTGAGAGCAAGAAGGACGGTCAGCATCTCCAAACAATTGATGTGCCAAAGCAGCGGGGCCCCTTTCCAATGGCCCGCTGCTGCGTGCCCGCTGCACACGGCACCCCACCCGGACCGGGAGGCGTCGGTTGTGACCAGAACGCGTCGGGACACCTGCTGCAGGGGCACTCCTGCCCATAAAAAGCAGAGGTCTGTCCAGGGTCGGAGTGTTTTGAGGCAGGCGGGGGTGATCCTTACCCGATGCGTGCCATGGTGCACTGCTTGTCTCGGGACTCGAGTCTGGAGCCAGTGCTGGAGTGGTCTCATATGCATCAACCCCAGCGGCGTGACTGCCGCGGAGGACGCCATATGCCCCAGGAGCCTCTGGAAAGGTTTTAGAGGGACCACCATGCCTGGCTTGAAGGAAGCAAGGCAGTCCAGCACCGACTGAGCACGCTCGCTCATGAGACGTGCTGTCATTGAGACTGAGTCTAACTCCAACCCGAAAAAAGAGACGCTCTGAACCGGAGTGAGCTTGCTCTTTTCCCAGTTGACCTGAAGCCCCAAGCGGCTGAGGTGCCGGAGCACCTGGTCTCTGTGAGTGCATAGTAACTCTCGAGAGTGTGCTAGGATGAGCCAGTCGTCAAGGTAGTTGAGAATGTGGATGCCGGCTACTCGTAGCAGGGCAAGGGCCGCCTCTGCGACCTTCGTGAAGACGCGAGGGGACAGAGACAGGCCGAAGGGGAGGACTTTGTACTGAAACGCCTGGCCGTCGAACGCGAACTGTAAGAAGGGTCGGTGTTGTGGCAGAATTGAGACGTTTCTCAATCTCAGGTAGAACTGGCATGCTCGCCGTGTACTGCGGAAAAGCAGACGCCCCTGAAGGGGGGCAGGAGCCGGGCAAACTGAATTGCGTAACCGAGTCGAATGGTCCGGTGCAGCCAGCGTGATGCGTTGGGAAGCGAAAGCCACGCTTCCCAGCTCTGCGCTAGGGGCACCAAAGGGACGAGTATTTTAGACGTACCCGGCGGGGCCTCGTAGCGGGGCGAAACAGGTAGTGCAGCGTCGGGCGGCTCCGTTGCGGCCTGAGGCTGAGGTGCTGAGAATAGACTCAAAGCACTTACCTTGCTCCGCGCACCCGGCAGGGGGGCGGGTTCGTGACTGAGGAGGAGGTCTGATGCTAGCGTCCTCTGGACTCGTCTGAACCGGCCGGCCGGGGGACAGTCGTGGGCAGGCGGAAGGCGGGATCGCCGCGTCCGGTGTACAGGGACTGTCGTTATCTGAAAGCAGATTGCCGTGAGAACGGCATTTGCGGGCCAGGTGACCCAGAGGCAAAGGAAATAGCTCTTATTGAGAATGTGGGTACCACAGCCCCCGTCAGGGGGTGTGGCAAATGAAAAAAAAAGGATTCTCCTCCCGGCCCTCCACCGGGGAACGGAGCGGTCTTACCACCTCCGGAGCTAACGTCTTCGGCTCTGGGTCGGCTGGCTCAGGAACGCTTGGGAGCCTTCCGGGTCCTAGAGGGGGTTCGTGAGACAGAGGGCGTGCGCCGACTGCGGGGTGCTCGACGCTGGGGCTGAGAGCTGGGCCCGGGTTGAGGCGGAGCAGGAGCTGGTTTCTTTGCAGGGGGATGCCCTTGGCGGGCAGACGTCTGCTTCTTCACTGCAGAGAACTGTTGGGCGAAGTCCTCGACGGTGTCGCCGAAAAGGCCAATCTGAGTGACAGGTGCATCCAGGAGGCAATTCTTGTCTGCCTCACGCATCTCGACCAGATTGAGCCAAAGATGGCGTTCCTGGACCACTAGGGTGGTCATCACCTGTCCGAGTGCCTGCGCTGTGGCCTTCGTCGCTCTCAGGGCGAGGTTGGTCGCTGAGCGCAGTTCCTGCAGCACATCAGGATCAGGTCCACCCCCGTGCATGTTTCTGAGTGCTTTGGCCTGGTGGACTTGCAGGAGGGCCATCGCATGCAGGGCAGAGGCAGTGCGTCCAGCCGCACTGTAGGCTTTCGCGTTGAGCGAGGATGTTGTCCTACAGGGCTTGGATGGGAGTACGGGGCGGCCACGCCAGGAGGTAGGGCTACCGGGGCATAGATGGTACGCAACTGCCCTATCGACCTGGGGAATCGCCCCGTATCCGTGGCGCTCTCCGCCGTCGAGGGTGGTGAGAGTGGAGCGGTTGGCACCTAGACGGGCGGAGAGCGGGGCTCTCCACGTAGACGTCAGCTCGTCATGCACCTCCGGGAAAAACGGGACCGGGGGGATGCGAGGCCGCAAACGGCGCGCTGCCCCCAGGAACCAGTCATCCAACCGTGAAGGCTGTGGGGAGGATGGAGGGTTCCAATCCAACCCCACGCTCACGGCGGCCCAGGAAAGCATGTCAGACATCTGAGCGTCGGCCTCAGCCTGGGCCTGCTGCCCGAAGGCGGCAGTCCAGGGGAGTCCTCGGCATCAGACATCACACTCTCCGATACAGCGGCGAGCTCATCTGCTTCGGGAGGATAGACAGCCGGGCCATGAGGCGAGCCGCTATCACCGCGAGCGTGGACGGGGACCAGCGAGCGTGTCGGGGAATGGGAGGTTCGCGGGGGGGCTACCCGGCGAAACTGCACCCGCTGCCGCCCCCAAATCGCCCCCAGTGCTAACCGCATCGTCCTCAATCCCGTGGGAAGAAGGAGCAATGCGGGGTGCAGCTGGAGTGGCTTGCTTTCTGTTGAAAGCAAGCCGCGACCGCAACGTGGTCATGGTAATGTTATCGCAGTGAGAACATGAACCATCCACAAATGCCACCTCGGTGTGATCGCGGCCCAAACACACGAGACAGCGCCTGTGGCCGTCTGAAGCGGAGAGCACTCTACCGCATCCAGGAACAACACAGGGGCGGAAGGGCATCTTGAAAAAGACGCATCCTGAAAAGGACGATCAACGCCGCTGTGTTTTGCTCTTTTAGAGAAATTACTCTTTTAATAGGAATTTGGTCTTTTAATACAAAGTGTGTGTGTGTGTGTCTGCGCGGTCGAAGCGCTCAGGGGCAACAATGCACACCGTGCAAAGTAGGAGCAAGCCGCTGTTGTGCGCCGTCAAATCCAACAGCAAGCAGATCGTCAGAGATACAGGAACATTCAGGGTGTGTATTCTCGCAGCAGACTGCAAACAGACCATCGGCTCTGAAGAAATTTTCTGACTAAACTTCTGTATTTGCCCCGCATAAATACCCGTATGCGGGGGAGGGGTATGCAAATACTGACTGCCAACTCCCATTGGCCCTTTTCAATAGGTCAGAGGTGAATATCGGCGCTCAAGAGAGACCCCTAGTGTCGCTTCTCCGACACAACGTGGAGAGAGCGACAGAAGGGGAAACAGCATTTGTGGCACAAAAAATTATTTTGACTCATCTCTCCTTTTCTTTAAAAAAAGCAAACATTTGGGTTACAGCAAGGCACTTACAATGGAAGTGAATGGGGGCCAATTTTTGGAAGATTAAAAGACAGAAATATGAAGCTTATAATTTTATAAAAGCACTTTTTTCATCATTTTTACAGTCATTTTAGGGTTTCTTGTCATTATATCGTCATGGCTGTAAGTTGTAAAATTGTATATAACTCCACACAGAAATAGTACGTGATTTTATCACACTTAAATCACGTTAACATGCATGTTGTTTAAGTCTTGTGGATATACTATTGAAACAAGAATTTTAATGTTTAAGGATTGGCCCCATTCACTTCCATTGTAAGTGCCTCACTGAAACCCAGATTTGTGCTTTTTCTAAAGAAAAGGAAGGGCCAGTCCAAATAAATTTTGTGGTAATCAATAATATGACACAAATGCTGTCGATAGAGCTTAAATTGTATTGAATGCAGAATATACCTTTTATGGGTTCCTGCACCTGCAATGCATTAAAGGATGGTGGGAAACTGCTTATGCTATGATAACATCTTTAAACCCCACCTGCAAAATGTTAAAAGCAAAAAAATTCACTGGAGCACAACTGAAAATAAGCCACTAACACAAACTAAAAACATAATGATGCAATTTGCAGTTTTCAAACACAAACTAATAACAACGACTGGACAAAGAGGAAGGCAATGAATGAATTGGTGCTCTGTTTCCTGACTCGTGGTCATGTCTAAAGACAGATGAACCTATGCCATGATCAAAGAAACACAATCATGCACCTCTATCTGGAGCCATATAAAACTTGACAAAAAATATAAACTAAACCGTTTGTTTTAGAAGACTGCACTGGGACTGAATTTTCTGTTCCACTCCCACAAGTTTCATGGTACATCATATCCGCACAAATATGACTTTGTGACCATTCCCTCGCAACTTCGCACCCACTCCCACTCAATGTATGCTTATGTTTTCCGAGGTATAAACTAAGTTGCTCATTATTCTCAATAATGTCTAAAAAAAAATGACAAGTGGCCTGTAGGGCTTCTTTTTAGGCTGTATTTTTTTTATTTAACAATCATAAAATAAATCTTGAATCTTGTTCACTGAGGAAGATTTCAGTACTGACCATCTCTGCCCCAAAAATCTGGCCAAAAATGCTAAACGCTATTTCAGCTGGAGTGAGGACTTCTGTGAACACTTTTGAGTAATGATTTAAGAATCAGATTCATGGAATCAATCAATTTGAATGAATGAATTTACTGAAATGTGTCAAATTTCCAAACACTAAGGGGAACTGAGAACTTGTTGTACTGTTTACTGTATATGATTTGCTTTATTAAAAATAATAACTATGCTCAGTCTGCCCACTCTAACGGCAATGCAGAAATTTAGTCCCATGCCACATCAAGTCTAATCAGGTCCTGTGGGAATCCCGTGCAAGTGCAGACCTCAAGTTTGTACATAAAATCTAACTTTGTAGCTCTACTGTAGTTGTAGTAAAATGCAGCAACAATTTGCAGACTGATGCTGGTATGGTCCCGGGTTAAGGTGCACTTGGAATGAGGCAATGATCTAATGGTTATAGAGCTCAGTGTGTGTGGTCAAGGCAATCGCCACATGCACAGAACAATGGAGAACAAACTCACAAACAGAACGAGGAACACTGGTAAATACACACACACAGCATCCATTTCTGTACGAGGTGTGCTAAAACCACAGAAGTTAACAAACTCACACATACATGCACGCACACACTCACTCTGCTGGGCTTAAAAAGATAAACGAAGGCCTTACTTCTGTTTGTCACGGGCTTCTCGCGCTTTGCTGCTGCGGTTCTGACGGTTCGTGGCGGGGATGGAGTGAACTGAAGAGCTCTTCTTGCTGGATGAATGGGAGGAATGGGAAGAGTGGGACAGGCTCGCTCGGGACTTGCCCGCGTTGTGGTCAAACTGCATCAGACAGAAGATCAGGTCTGTGGGCACTAGCTCAAACTCGTACGGTGGGTTTGTGATGACATATCTGTGCACATGGAAAAATGTTCAAGAAATATGTTCAATGATCATGTAGGATGAACTAGCAAAGCTAAGCTAAAGAAGCACAATTTATGATACCACTGTTGTCAGATTTTACTGCTGGTTTTAAATGTGTTCTTTGATTGTCTGTTTGAGATTTTGGTCTTTCCCCATTCTAGTACAAAGTTTTATGCCACTTGTTTACATAAAAATAGCGAGAAATGATATTATTTACTGATAGAAGAATAGAAGCCTTTATTTTGGTCACATATTATACATAATTGTTTTGCATATATAGAGTGAAATTCTTTTTTTTTCACATATCCCAGCTAAGCTGATGTCAGAGGGCAGGGTTAGCCACGATACAGCACCCCTGGAGCAGATAGGGTCAAGGGCCTTGCTCAAGGGCCCAACAGTGGCATCTTGGCAGTGCTGGGGATTGAACCCATGACCTACTGGCCTTAACCGCTGAGCCACCACTGCCCCAGCAGTGATAACAACCACGGCGCCTTTTCCATAGCAAAGAGTGTAATAGTCAATTAGCGTGTTTCGACAGTAAGTCACCATTTGAGGGTACCATACAAATTAACGGTGAGAGCCATAAAATTACACCTTCCTGACACAAAATTGTCCATGACTTCTCTTATAAAACAGCAAGTTTATCCATTTAAACTCCACTCAGTTAATTCCAAAAGGATTGTTTAGTGTAAAACATGTTGAAGATTGGCAGACAGGTGATCAATTCATTAAGAGATGAGCTGATTCCTCACAAAAGCAGTTTATTAAGCACACTGAAGAATTTCCTCCATGGTATCCATAAAAAAAAAAATGTCCTCATCTCCTCGCAGTGTACCGCCAATAAAATTTCAATGAGACCGCTATGTTATGCTATTTTATGCTAAGCTTGTAGGCTCCCCTATGTAGAAGTGTTCTGAAATAGCTGCCCAGCCTGCCCTGGAGTGTTCCAAAGATGACCGCCAAGTGGACTGACTTGAAAGGAATTTCAAGCTATTTTACTTTTATAATAATACTTAAGACATTGGAGAAACATGTTTATAGCTGAAGTGTGTTATTTCTGAGACACTAGCACACAGGTCATCTTTAATTCCCACACACTATATACTCTGTTCAAACACCAAGTGTCCTGCCTCACTGTCAACACAGGCAGCATCCAAACAAAAATGGAACCTTTTAAATAACAAATCTAAAACACTCTACATGGGGAGCAACTCTGTTAGTGATCACGCAGCTGTGCGGAATGCAAACTGTGATCTTCAATACTCAAAAGGGACTTGACTTGAGTTGAGTCTGATAATGTGACATTTGCATGTGGCTAAGCTAACAACATAATACTCTAATAAACACAAAAAATACAAAGCACACAAATATTGGGTAAAACAGTAATTACTATATATAATCCTTAAATCATATGGACAAAACAATGTATTTTACAAGGCTATATTTAGCTGCCTACTAGAACAGATTTTAAGTCAGTATTCTCCATTTTAAGCCTATAAATGCTAATTGAGCTTGAATAATGTAGGTCTCATTTTCTTATCTCAGTACTTGAGTGGAGCAGGACTATAGGTCTATGACAGTAAAATAATAAACGTAAAAACCAATTAACATTAAAGAGGTTTAATGGACAGCTCACCTTTTCATGCACTGGCTTGTTGTCCCTAAATGTGCATCTCGTAATCTATAGATTCCAAAGCACAGCATGTTGTATGTTTTTAATGCTTTACAAAATAAGTCCCCATAGCAACCGCCATCCTGAAAAAGTCAAAGAACAAGAATAGCACATTAAAGATTATTTCTATTAATAAGATTTGAAACAAGGGTGTGTGTGTGTGTGTGTGGGGGTGTCATTTATTCACCCTTATGTTGTTCCAAACCTGTATGACTATCTTTCTTCCATCGAACACAAAAGAGGATGTTAGGCAGTATGGTAGTCTCAGTCACCATACACTTTCATTACATACTTTTTTTCTAAACAATAAAAGTGAATGTTAACTTAGTCTACCATTCTGCTTAACATTTACTTTTGTCATACAATAAAGCCAACAAAAACGTACGAGCAGGAGCCATCTGCCACAGAAACAATCTCTTCATTTTTCAAATCCATTTACACCTACGACATTACGAGCCAACTCAAAGAATGTGTGGTACTCTTACACATATACAAAAATGCAATAAAAGATTTAGGAGCAGCCTTATTTTTCCTCCAACATTCTCCAGCAAAGACTTTCTCTTTGCACGTTCAGCTTGTTCACTTTGCATTAGTAGGCAGGGGAGGCATCGGACAGAGAAACGAGCACTGTTGGGGAAAGTGACAAAAAGTGTCAGCTCTTCTTAACTGTCCACTTACCCCCAAGTCTGCGAAGGGCCCATCGTACAGGGCCAATTGGGCGACCCGACACCTGTCCCTGTTAGCCAGCGTCTGTGGCGTGCTGTAGCCACCTCTCAATGCATTCTCCTCAGCCAACAGGGCCTCCAGCTCCGGAGTGGCGCCTCCCGTGACCAGCGTCCGGATCAGGGTGAGTATATTATCATTGAAGTATGTCTGCCAAGATAAGGGAAAGGATCCGGATGTGAGCACAATTAGAGTCACAACTTAAGACAGAGAGGATTTTGGAGATGTCCCGAGAATATTTATCTAGACCCTGATCTGTCTCTTCTCATTTCACTCCCCGGGAAGGGAAGAGACACGGGAATACAACTACGCCAGCTGTTGATGTTGTCTCCTCCCCACGTACATCCATTTTGGTATCACCAGCCATGCTTAACAGGGGAGCATTTTGCACATGAATACATTTTCATTATCATTATTGTAATTAATTGTTAATAGATCTCATAACAGAATAAGTGGGAGGCCCGTGTACTATGGGGTTCGAAAGTCTGAGACCACTTGTTAAAATGTTTCTAATTTATATTAATTAAATGTAATGTGTTTTTTAATTATATATTATATTACCAGCATATCAATTTGTTTGAAAAGTAGAATAAAAAATAAAAAAACTGATTTTCCTAGTATTTTGTATGTATCATGTTTTTTTTGTTTGTTTTTGCTTTTTGCTTTTTTAAAGACAGCATCTACTTGAAATGGTATGGACTCCACATGTTTGGCAACACCTGATGATCCATTTTATCCAGTATGATTTGAGAATATTCCAAAGAGCATCTTGTGTGTTTCAGTGGAAGCAAGGCAATCTTTTATTTAAGTAGTTCACATGGTCAGATTTGTTTACATTTGTTTTGAACTAGAATTTTCAATTTTTATTCTTATCTATGTTAGATCATCTTTTATTGAAATTTGTCAACTTTCAATCTCAAACTTTTAGACCCCACTGTATGTAGGATATCATCGGGACACCTTGACTATCAAATGTTTGTCAATGCTTTCAAAACCAGCACAGAGATGATAAAGTTGTCAAATGATTAACGTATAAAAATAAAATATTCAAATAAGATCATAAAGTCCTTTGTGTGAGCCCCAGAGGGGCTTGTCATTGCCAGTATGCACTAGAGTGACACCTCTCTGGGACCCTGACAGCAGCATTCAGCTGAATGATGGATGAGAGCTGTCTATTAGCAGGCTTCACCTTTGTCCGGAGTGAAATGCACTTGAAGGCTGCTTTGTTCTAACTTCACTCAAAGTGAAAGGTACTGGAATTAAGCCATCATACGGATAAGGGGGATAGCAGCAGTCGTAGGTGGCGAGGGAAAAAAAAAACGAAAAAGAAGAGAGAAGGAAAAAATAAAAAATGTCTATGCCATTCTACCCAAGATGACATTGTTAGGAGATTAGAGATTTTGGACCCCACAGCAGCCCACCATGTGTGTCAAGACACACCATTAAAGAAAACTTGAGCACTTACCTTGTTAAAAGATCTAATGAGACTCTTGAAAGTTCATTTCATGACACATTATATGAGGAGTCTAGGCAACAACTTTCCTTCTGATGTCACTGCCGCTGACAGTGCTGTCTGATCAATGTGTCATTTTATTTACCAACCTCTGCCTACTGGTAATGCTTGAGCACAACATCTAAAGCATTCCACAGCCGCAGGATCTCACTTTGCTATACATTATTTCAGAGAATTCGCTTCCAGAGTAAGATGTGCCTTCATGTAATTCTATATGACTTGCCATGATGTGAGACCAATGACTGTTCACCTTTTGGCAGCTTGCATTGTTCACCAAATCATTCATAATTTTGAATATAAAGAAGAGACCATCTGACATCTGAAGTAGATAATATGAAGGCTCCTTTGCACAATAAACAATTTGAATTGACTTATTCAGCATGTGATCATTTCTTTAAATGAGTTCTATATGCTAATCAGTTTAAATTAATTAATATAGGCAAATAGGTGTCAATGTGGCAGATGATTACTTAGTCAATAACTTACCGCACTCATAAGGGAGTCCAACACACTGACAGCAAACGCAGTACCACAGGCGAAAGGTTGGGTCAGATACAGCTCCGTATCTGGGTCATCATCATCATCTTGGTCCAAAAACTGAACGTTGGAGTCATTCACTGCAGTGGAGAGAGAAGTTTTAAAACCATTCAGAAAAATGTGCTAAGAATTAACCAAACAGTCAGTAGATGGTTTTAGGGTGGATAAGTGGAGATTCTCAACAGCCATTGGAAAAGAGGTTAATAAAATTAAATAAACAATGAGCAGAAAGACAAACAGCATGCACTTAAATAAAATAACAAAATAAAATAAAATTCTGTAATCATTTACTCACCATCATGTTGTTCCAAACCCGTATTACTTTATATCTTCCATGAAATATAATAGTATAACAGAATAAGTGGGAGGCAGTTTTTTCTGCCCATATACTAAGGGGTTCGAAAGTCTGAGACCACTTTTTAAAATGATATTTAAATGTAATATGTTTTTTAATTACATATTATATTACCAGCATAAACATATATATCCAAATATAATAGTTTGTCTCAGTCACCATTCACTTTCATTGCATCTTTTTTCCATATAATGAAAATTAATGGTGACTGACGCTGCCTAACATCTCTTTACAGGTTTGGAACAACATGAGGGAGAGTAAACAATTAACATATTTTTATTTTTATTTTGGGGCTTATTATTAATTCTAGTGATGAACAGTTCCCATTGCGGGGGATAAAAATGAAGTCACTTATGAAAGTAACAGAATAGTTTACTATCAGTCACAAATACAAGACTTTATGCCCACATATAAAGAAAAACAAGCTTTTAAACATTTACGTCTTTCGTTAAGACAACAACAGCCATCAGACTGCTTTGAGGCTATTTGGGATGGTCTCAGCAGCCAATGTATGGAGACAATACCCTGAAAGCACTCTCTGTTTGAACACAGCCTTGCATGAACCTTTGTTTCACCCCCTTTTAAAAATCTGTGCTTCAGAGATTAGGGCCAGCCCCAAAATAAATAAATAAAAATAAAAAGCTTAAAGCAAGGTTTGATCTGGAGTTTTTCTTCTTCTTTTAATTTGATTTCTTCCCAGACTTCCTGTGAGCTGAGGAAGAGAAATGTCAGTCTCTCAGATGGTGTGCTGATGAAAAAGAGCCCGGGCCAGAGAATTGAACTGCAGGGAGATGCTATGGAAACAGCCACAAGGACAGACTGGTATGATCAAAGGCCTAGTGATGCTCTAAGAAAGAAAGAAAAAAAATCCTTTAAAAAAATGGCCAAAAAACAAGACAGTCAATTTCAACCAGAACTAAGGATAAAAATGTGTTCAAAGTGATGCCATGGGAGCAGGCCTCAGCTGCATCACGAGAAATCAAGACAAGCCGATGAAGGAGGCAGTGTATCAGAGCAGCAGAGGACAAAGGCGCAGCTTACCCAGTTCTGTTATCATTTGTATGTTGGTTCCACTGTTTTTTTCCTGACTGAATGAAATCAATGGCAGTAGTTTGCCAGGCTTAGCTAATGATGATAAAACAGTGATGAGGGGAGACAAGTTCAAAGCCAAAGAAAGAGAAAGCATAAATAAGAGTATCATGCCAAGAGTGGGATTAGAAATCTTTAGGTACACTGTCAGGATGAAGCGCTTCTCTAAAAACTCCATGCAACACAGTTCAACAGTGTTTGTTCATGATAACAGGGATATGTTTCAGGCTTTGGTATCTACTGTAATGCAAATAGGAGAAAAAGATTACTATGTACTGCTTTAGAACATAGAAGAATTTGCTACGGACATAGTATGTTGTTCTCATGTAATCTCTCAGATACTCAAACAGCACTGATACTGCAGGCCTGATTTACCAAGAGCTCCACTGAGGGTTGATGATTTGCTTGTGTAGAGAACTGAAGGTGTTTAGTTCACTGGCAATCTATTGATGACGGTGATGTTAATAGAAGTAGCCATGAATTGTTTTTAAATGAGGTTTATGCTACAAGCTAAACCATTTTATCAGAGCAAGAAATGTCTAGTTAGGTTATTACATCAAGATTGAAAGTACCAATTTGATGCACTGGAGGTATGACAGAATGCTGTGTGAAAAAAGAAATAGATGAAACAATAAAATGGTTGGCAAGAAGCTTTAAGATGGCAAAACTTCAGGGGATGCAGCACTGAAATCTATTTTGAATACACTCTCCTAACGAATGCTACAAAATAAACTTCCTCTTAGCCATGTTATCTGAGTAGCTCAGGAGATCAAATACATAATCTGTTTATTTACTTAAGAAATGGCTAATTCACCTCACGAAAAACAAGTAGAACCTCCATCAACTGAAACTGTATAAAAACAATAGTTTTGACTAAATTATAAGAGTGAATTTTAAGCCTTTAAAAGCTTCATTTTGTGCCTATGAACACCCATTATAAGTGGTAAAATACTTTAACACACAACATTTTGTGGCCCATTGCTTCATTTTAACATTTGTAGTAGAATGTGGCGGCGGTGCCGTGGTCGAGCATTCTTCCGGGGATAGAGAAAGTGGAAAAGCACGTTGTTTAAGTGTGCAAATATATGTAATGCTTTTGAGTTTGAAATTCCCTCGTCATCCGCTTCCTCCTTCTAAGTGCGCAAGAGATCTTTTACACTGGTGTGAAAACCTGGGAGGTTGGAGGAAGTATACACCAGTATGGACTCCTCACCGTTGGCGGAAGTCATCCAGTCCCTCACCAGCATGAATCATTCCCAACATCAGGCCCTTCATAAGCTGCTCAAGGATTAGGATCGTCAGTTCCAGGAGGTTCTCCAAGCTCAAGCAGAGGACCGGCAGGTGATCCGAAGATTAATGCACCAGAAATAAGCCTCAGCCATGACCCCGGACACAGCAGCCCCCCACATCTCTGGTTGCCCTCATGAAAATGGGGGCAGAAGATGATCCTGAGGCATTCTTGGACTTATTTGAAAGAACGGCTGAGATCTGGAGTTGGCCGCGTGCCAAGTGGGCGGCCAGACTCATTCCACTGCTGTCCAGAAAGCCCAGCTTGTGGTGCAAAAACTACCAATGGCGAGTATCCTGGTGTACGACGATCTGAAGAAAACCATCCTGCAGTGGTTCGGCCACAACCCTGAACAGCACAGACAACACTTCCGTTCAGTGAAGATGGGCATCTGTGGCTGCCCATTTGCCTTCACTCAACAGCTCCGTGATACCTGCCAGAAGTGGCTGCTGGCTGAGGATGCAACGCAGAGGCAGTCGTCAATCTAGGGGTGCTGGAGCAGCTTATCCATAATCTGCCAAAAGGAAAGGCGGAGTGGGTCCAGTCCCACCGCCCGGCATTGCGAGGGTGTCAAACTGGCTGTCAAAGCCCTCCCACTCTCTCTCCCCTCACTCTCTCTTTCCCCCCCTCTCCCCTCTCACTCTCTCTCTCGTTCTCCCTTTTTCCAGTCTACCCTGCTTCCCCGGAGGCGCAGGAAAGTTCCTGCGAAACCAGCTTCCCATTTGAGGGGGTTCTCCCTGCTGCCAGTGCCCTTTTGTGTCTCTTCATTCTCCCCCACAGATGGTTGAACCCACTGTCACAGGTGTGGACATAACGCCTGGGCCGGCCTGCTGGAGTTGCGGGAAACCCGGGCATTTCTGGGACGAATGCCCCATGATGGAGCTTGGAACATTGGTCCGGGTCCCCGACACTCTGAGGGCTGCCCCTGATTGAGCCATAACTAAATGGCCAGAATTTAAAACTCTATTAAAGGGAATATGTGTGGATGGGTCCTGTGAGAAAATTATTAGATGTGAAGACTTCATCAGCTCCACATCAGGGTGAAATAAAGGAGGGGGAGGCTTCGGCCCCTCAGAGGATTTCCAGAAGGGGGTTTACGACACCCAGGGTAGTGGAACGTACTCATCCTTACCGGCTTCCGGAACACAATAAAAAAGTGGTTCAGGAAGAATTAGATGTAATGCTCGATATTGGAGTATATAGAAAATCCCACAGTGATTGGTCCAGCTGGTTGTTCTAGTCACAAAGTGTGACGGGTCAGTACGATTCTGTATGGATTATAGTCATTGTGGTGTCTAAATTTGATGCATACTCAATGCCTTGTTTTGATGAGTTGCTCAATTGGTTGGGCACAGCTCGCTTTTACTCGACAGAGGATATGACAAAAGGGTATTGGCAGATCCCCTTAACGCCAATGTCCTGCATAAAAATTTGTGTTTGGCTTACACTAATTTATGAATCTTCCATTTCACAGCTACGTTTCACAGCTACGGGGCCCCAGCTACGTTTCAGCATCTTATGGCCCGAATCCTCAGATCACAGTCTGTTTACACTGCTGCCAATCTGGATGACATCATTATAAACAGTAATGATTGGCAGCGGTATATGCAGCATCTGAGGGATGTTCTGAGGTCACTGCAACAAATGGGACTCATGGCAAACCCCAAGAAGTGTGCAATTGGACGGGTGGAGTTACGGTATCTGGGGTTCCACTTGGGTCACTGGCAGGTGCGTCCCCAAATTGATAAGACCGCAGCGATTGCAACATGCCTGAGACCCAAGACCAAAAAGGAGGTGAGACAGTTCCTGGGGCTGGCTGGCTACTATAAAAAGTTTGTTCTTAATTATTCGGCTGCCACCAGCCCGCTGACGGATCTCACTAAAAAGTGAGCACCAGATCTGGTCCAGTGGACAGGGCAGTGTCAACAGGCTGCACTTTGTGGTGGACCTTTTTACATTCAACTGATTTCTCTCTCCCTTTCATTTTACAGATGGATGCTTTAGATAGGGGGTTGGTGCGGTGCTCTTGCAGGTGGTGGAGGGTGAGGAACAGACAGTGCTGTACATTAGTCGCAAGCTCTCACTGAGGGAGATAAAGTACAGCACCGTTGAAAAGTGTGTCTTGCTACCATGTGGGCCGTCCTCACTCTCCGGTATTACCTGTTGGGACAAGACTTCACCTTCTGTTCAGATTATGCCCCACTAATGGCTCCACCATATGAAAGATACCAACGCGTGGATCAACCGCTGGTATCTGGCTCTTCAGCCGTTTAAGTTCAAGGTGATCCACAGGCCGGGGGTTCAGATGGTGGTCGTGAACTTCCTCTCCAGAAATGGGGGGTGGAGGGTGGTGGGCAGGCTGGATGACAACCCCTGAGTCAGGTGGTGGGGGTATGTGGAGGCGGGGGCGTGCTCGAGCGTTTGTCTGGAGAGAGAGAATGCGGTAACGGTACACACAAGAGAGCTATAATATCTATCACCTGTTTCTGTTTGCAGTAAGCACTGGAGCGAGCGATAAAAGGAGGGACCATGACAGAGATGGAGAGAGAGCCCAGCTTCTGGGCTGTGTTTGTGTTGACAAGAATGTTCCACTGAAAAGCATGTTGTTTGAGTGTACAAATATATATATATATATATTTTTTTGTTTGAAGTTCCCTGTCCTCTCTTTCCTCCTCCTAAGAGTGCAAGAGATCCTTTACATAGTATTAGCTTGAATATCCAGCATTTGGCTCCTGACTTACAAAAGGACACTATCAAGAGGCTGAACACATCTTCTTAAATCAACATCACACTCTTACTGTCAGATTAGTCAATGTCAAGTATTAGGATTGCTAGATGTCTTTAATGACAGATGGTATGAAGTGCTTGTACATCAGACTATACTGAATATAATACATATTTAACAGCAATTCTTAAGTAAAATAAAGTACAAATTTCAGAATTTTTTTAACTGAAGTAACTCTAAAGATTTAAAAGATCTAAAACTTGCACCCCCGGCTCATCTTTATCCCCCTCCTGACTGATTAGGACAATTCAGCCTCAGGCATGCGTCCTCAGGGCCCGTCCACGCCCTCCTCCTAGTCACAATTTGTCTCACATCTACCAATATCAAAATGCCAACAAACCTTCAGTACATCAGGCCATGAGTGTCTTAGATGTAGGACTCTGTAACCCCCTTGAGGAGGGGAGTTCTGGATGTGTTGAGGGGACAGGAGAACATGTGTATGTGTGTTTTCAATGCAGTTCTAGTATTTGTGAGGCCCATTTTCATTTGCTGCTTCTCTGGTGTAACACGCTGTAATTGGGTCAGTAGAGAGTTGAAGCAAATGGTCTCTAGTGCTTTAGTACCCTCTGAGATCTAAAACTTTCATGAGTCCCCTACCATGGGAACAGTGCCACCCTCATTGTTATTTATTGATGGATCTATTTTGCTACTACATGCTTTTTTCTCTCGCTATAAGTCTAGGTCTCTTCTAGTGCATTAAAAGCACAATTGTTGAGGATGTGACTTTGACCCAGTCTGTGACATATTCAGATGTGCCATTATACACATCACAAACAGATAATCCATAAGGAACACAACAGTGCAGCATTAAAGGCTTGATACACAAGTTTAGATTCTAATCACACTTGACTTTTACATGTCAGCAGTATGACTGCAGTGGCATCTCACCGAGTTCAGTTATGATTGGGATGTTTGACCCGGTGGTGACGGATGCCTGCCGCACTAAGCCGTGCACTGGACTGTTATCTGGAGAAGACCGATCCATTCCTGGAGGTGTGAATCCTGGAAGAGTGTGGGGAAAGTAACAGTCATTTTCTGCTATGGTTATAGTGCCAACAAATTACAAGATTTAAAGGGATGGTTCAAAAATATATTCATCATAGACCCCCGTTTTCACCTGGTATTAAGAAGCGTTTTTGTGATCCGATCACATGTGGTCAGCGCTAAATACAGGTCTATAAAGTTTTGTGATCGGATCAGAAAAACAACACAAATGTGGTCAAAAATGCATATGTTCACATCACATTTGAGGTGTAAACGCTAATCCATCCAGTATGAGTCCCGGCAGAAGTGAAGCACATCCCTCCCCTGTCAATCAACCACTGCACTAAAACAAGAGTTTAAACTTTGCCATTTATGAGTGGCTTTAAAAGGAAATAACCATCCGATCAGAAGTGGATACATACACAATCACGAGAGCTTCACAGATCTTCTTCAGTGTGTGACACAGATGAGAAGCACAAACACCAGAAACTCCTTTAATACAGGTAATCCACTAAAGTCACGGATATTTCTGCTTGACATGATGCATTTGTGCTGAGGTTATATTCAAACCGCATCTGGGAGAAACAGCGAGACGTTTTTTTTCTGTGCATTTATTTTTCTTTTCTGACATTGTTGAGATTGAATATTATGCAGTAACACATAGTGACTGGTGTAGACACTTCAGAGACTCTTCCCTTCAAATCCAAACACAAGACACATTTAAGCTACCAGGTGTAAACTGGATGTGTCTCACCAGACCATATGTGATTGGATCACCCGAGATGCATTTTAATACCTGGAGCAAATGTGGGTCATATACTTCATTTTTATTTCCATGGAACACAAAAAGTGATATAGTTTTGTGAATTGTGTGTGAATAGTGACTATTTCCTCCACGGAGCAAATAAAGCCATACAAGTTTGGAACAACATGAGGGTAAATTATGACAGAATTTTCATTTTAGGTGAGCTATCCATTTAAATACACAATGGTTATCAGAAAAATGCGTGATAGCAATGTAGCAACATTAGATTTTGTATGTATAATCCAAAATATAGTGTGAATGTATTGTAAAGTTGAGTGTGGTGATAGGACATGAATGGATTTTAACGGCAGTCTAAAATGGTGAAATATAGATATTCCGCTTTTAAGGGTCAGCTCAGGCATATTTAGCATTTGCTGCCTTCCATCAACCAGCAGGTATAAATTTTATATGCTGTTCATTTTGTTACCATAAAACTGGTGAAGTGGATCTTGAAAACCTTTTATGTGAAATGCCATGAAATACAAGCAGCAGTGACAAGAGTATGAATTCACATGACTTGACACTTTTGCATTTCAAGCTGACAAGTAAACACTTTAAATCAGTAATGCTATATGCATAATGCATGGGCCCTGTTTTGGCATCCATTGAGTAGACAAAAATGCAAGCGTATAGTTTTTACAGTGCCAAACATAATGCAGGGAAAAGATTCAGGTCACAAAGTTTTAAATGGGATGCAGGATTCTGTACAAAGAGGTGTCCTTCTTTTCAAAAGAAAAGTTTAATAGAATAGGTATCTCTATAGTGCAACAAAAAAGGAAGAAGACTAAGGCTTTCTCTTAAACGTGTAGAGAATAATCATATTTCTTTTTGTCTAAACTGTGAAGAAATCAGATATGCAGCGACATTCTGAATCGACCAAAATAGCATAGTGAAAAGTTACGCCTAAGATCCTTTTCCAAAACATTTTGGTTTCTGCCTATAAACAAGTGCAACTGCATATACAACCTTTTGCAAATACCACTTCTGATTGTATCATTTTGTTGTTGTTGTTGTTGTTTTTATTAAAAAATTATTCTGTAACACTTTAAAATAATGTTCTATTTTTTATTTATTATGCATTAGGTATAATGAACTAACAATGAACAATATTTTTTTCAGCATTTATTAATCTTGGTTAATTTATAAATGGTTCATAATACATTAACAATTGCTAATATATATATATATATATATATATATATATATATATATATATATATATATATATATATATATATATATATATATATATATATATATTCACCATGAAAAGCGATTTTCCTAAAATACATGTTACCATTTTTTTATAGACTCCACATCTCACTTTACTTTTTGTGTTTAAACGTGCACACCTATCACACTCCAAAGACAATACCCCCACCAAACAGACATACTGTACACACAAATCTTGAAGTCACACAATAAACTTTGCTTTTCAATGTTTTGTTAATGTATTATGTGGCTTGTACTTTGTGCACTTTATTCAAAGACTCCTCAAGCACAGCTAGTAGTGTCCTGTGTAGTATTTTCTCCTGGCAAAAGGCTTGCTGATTTATTCAATAACACCTTCTGTGCAAGTTTAACAACCCGCATTGAAACGGTGAGATGCTGAGGGCAAGAATAGTTACCAAGATGATGTGATATGATGTAATCTGTTACACCTGCATCTCGTGCAGATTTCAATACCATCCATTTGAAACCAGTTTGATATATTTCAACATCATAGTCTACAAAGAACATTAAATAACCATGTGTAATCCATGTAACATAAATAATATATATTATTATTATTAAGAATATATATATATATATATATATATATATATATATATATATATATATATATATATATATATATATATATATATATATTACTACAAGATGGAAATCCTTGAGCAATGAATTTATTTCAACAGCTGCAAAAGTTTACTGGCAAAGAAATAAGAGAACTTAGTTCATTGCGGGGTAAAATGGAGTCTAATATTCTGAGCACTAATGGAATAAATCTTTATTACACACTGTTTCTCTGCTGCTGATCATGCCAGATGTTGAGTTAAACTAATTGAGAGAGCAATAATGATGTATTGCTTCTCGAGCACAAACAGTATGATTAACATCTATTATCATCCCTACCAAAGGGACCTGCTCTTCCCAAACACACGGCACCATTCAGCATAAGCATTAGGGTCAATCTCAGACATAATTCTTCCAAAAGCTGTCATTTTTTTGTTTTAAATTAATCTTTCTGAGTAAAAAGTGGATGCTTAATAATGGTTGAAATGTTAATTGTTGTGGGCCAGCTTGTGTGGGGTGTGCAATTTACGTAATGAAGAGCAGCTGAGAAATGAAGCTGCTGATTTGTACTGTCTGTTTAATGATGATGAATCCTGATGGGCACAAGAGGGTTACATGTTTATCTGAATGCATAAACAATCTGTTCGAGTCAATTTGTCGGCAAACAAATCTGCTGCAGTCCAGCAATCGGAGGCAAATAATATGCAATCTGCACAGAAATGTTTGGGATGTTTTTCGGTGCTTTGATTACAGGAGAAATATATATTTTATATGCTAAAAATTGCATGCATACTCTCATAACAAATATATGCATATGTATGAAATGCATATACTGAATTTTACATCAGCCTTACTTTCATCGACATTTTTAAACACATTGTCTAAATTACTGATTTATTGTGTTTATATATGTGAAAACATACAAAATGTTAGTCTGTGTTTTCTTCATTCTTAATCCATGTCCTCAGCTGTTTCAGTAAATTAATGGCTTGTAGTTTTCATAAATTCTTGTGATAAATAAAACCTATTCTATAGGATGAATACACCAAGGACGTGTTGTCCATATAAGAAAGGTAAACAGAGCTTATCTAACAGAAGGGTGAAAATAAAAATGACACTATGAAATATTTAAATATAATAGTCAACATAAACTATTGTTTTCATTCCAATTCGTCATATTAAATCTCAGCTGAGCAGCACAGACAGTCATTCATTTATTTATTCGCTTTTGTGCCTTGTGCCTGTAACTTTATGTTATGCTTTCTCTGATTCCATTGTTTACAGACCTTTCAATCAATTCTCTGCGTTCATTCAAATTGAATCATGCCCGCCACTACAAATGGCCAAGGAAAGCAAACTTACCAAAATGAATAAGCCAATCAGAAGCTCCTTCCTTCAGTCATATTATATGATAGGCTAGATTTTCAAAAATCGAGAAAGAGAGGCTATCGAAATTTCGACAAGAGGGCGACTTTTACAACAAAGTGACGGAGATGTTCATTCACAAGGAGAGATGCATGGATTTTGTGTTCATGTAAAGTAGGTTAATGTATTTGTTTAAAGTCTGTATTATTGATACTAGGTCATAGGTACTTGGTCATTGTTTCTGGTTAGTCTGAGGCTATGAAATGGTGGTCTGGCAATAATTTCCTTCTTGTGTTATTCTCTGTTTGTTTTATAGTTCTAACGTTAGGGTGCAGTGTCCATTTAAAAAAAATTATAATAAGGATGTAGCCTGCAGTGTCTACATTACATTTGCCTTGTGCATTCAGGTTAAGACTGTTGTCTTTGGTGGTCAGATTAGTTAACTGCCAGTGTTCATTCCAGTGGTTCGGAACTGTGTGAAGAGTAACCTGTGAGGCCAATGACGTTGAAACTAGTAACTGGCAATTTTTTGTCTGTCAAAACAAGCTCTTCTGGCAATATGGTTCATTGTATGATTTAATGAACATAAACATCCTCGGTTCAATATATGACAATCTTTAATTTACGTGTTATGAGCAATATTACTGTCCTGAATTTAAAACAATTTAATCATGAAGTTCGCCACTGTGAAATAATTGTTTCCATTGACTCTTAAGGCAACAATTTACATCAATAACATTTCATGACATTATAATCACCCACGTAACATAATTTGGGCACGGCGTTTAATAATTTATATAAAAAAAAATTTGATGCTTGCCCTGTCTCAAAGCCCACAGCACGTGGCTGGAATACAGGTAAAGTGGGACACTTTCTGATATTTTGTCACTGTCGTTGTTTATAATATATTATCCAAATTACTTAATTAACGTCATCGCATATTATTTGAATGCCTATTTTTAGTAATGGAAGAATATAAACATAATGATAGATTATAAAGGTTAAAGGGACGTATCTTTAATTGTTCTAGTCAATGAAAGTGAATGGTGACTTAGGCTAGCATTCTCCCTAAAATATGCTATTTGTTTTCCACAGTGGAAAGAAAGGCATACAGGTTTGGACATACACTAGGGTGTTTAAAAAATGACAAGTTTCATTTTCAGGTGAATTATCCCTTTAAGTGTCCAATTTTATTTGTATTCAACCAATTAAACAGTTCAGGCATGAAATTGGACCTTTTTGTCTGTAAAAGCACACAGTGAACAGCTGGTTTTACAGTGTAAGGGTCTAATACCATTGAGAGCTATTCTCTATGCGAGACACAAGTCTCCATAGGCAGTACACTTGGCCACTCCTTACCTTGGGAATTAGCCTGCAAAACCCCAATGCTGTCATCAAACTGCATAGATTTGATGTTAAGAGACGCCAAAATACATTCCTTGTCCTGCAGTGAAGCATCGTCGATATTGTTCTGATTGGCTGACAGGATAACGCACATGTCGCAGAGGTTGATGTTGACGGCCCTCAAATCAGCTCGACTTAATGGCGTACCCTTCAGCAGAGAGAAAAAGGGTACAAAGAGAAAACCAAATTAAAGAAGGAGAGTGGGAGCTCAGATTTCAAATTAGTTAACAAGTATTTACTTTTCTAAAGGAAGTGACATTCAGCTGATCTAACTATGTGCTGGGGGAATACGAGATGTAGTCTAATCTAAAGGCTAGCCTTCGCTGACGGCAGCGTTTTGGCTTCGTATTTAATGCTCAGTCAAGCTGATACTAATAAGCACTAAAGCAGGAAGCAAAGCCAGAATTTTGCACAGCCAACAGGAACTGGGCCCTAGCACATCAGCATATGAAAACAAACTTTGGAAGAACTATGCAATGTAATACGGAACATGAGAAAAAAATCGAATGTTTCAAAAAGAGCAATGTGAATGCATAATGTTTACTGACATCCTCAATCTTAACGCATATACTCACAGGTAAGATGGAGACTTTGGGGAAGTTGTGAAGGGTTTCCCACTCTCTTCTCAGATAGTCTAATGAGCCCACAAACACGATGGGCTTTAGCTCGTGAAAATGGAAGTTGCTTGCTCTCAAAGGCATCACCAAGTTTCGAAGCCCCACTAAAGCTGATGTGACATCTCCAAAAATACAGACTACTACATGTCCACTTAAAACTGTCATGGAGGCCTCGCTACGTGTCTGTGGTAAAAAAATAAAAAACAGTTACAATCTCATCACTAAGGTTGGAATAAGAGCTTACCTGTTGTCATCCATACAGTACATAACACAAAATCATCCATTTAATATACTAACAAAAAATGGTGTGAATGTTTTGCGATCTCAAACATCCCAATTTGCCATTGACCGTTAATGAACAGATATTTGATCCCAATCAGGCATGATAGCTATAACAGTTAATCGCTAGATAAAATAAGAAAAATAAATTAAGAAAGGGAAATAACTGCAGGAAAAGAACTAGCAACGCATTAAGAATTAAGTGTCAGAAGTATAAATCACAATAGAAATCTTACCATAATCTTTATATAATGTCTCAACATGAAGCTTATTTCATGTCACACAAAACCAAAGCATTAAGTTAACTTAATTAACTTAGCTTAACTTACTTTCGTTTAGGATTTAGTTCAGATATTATTCCCTTCCATTTAAGAACAGCAAAAACATGTATACATCACATTAGTATTTTACATCCTCCACTCTTAAGCTTTAACTTTGAATTGGACTTTCATCTCAGTGTGCGCACAGTGAGCACAATAAAAATATCACCTTTTCAAATAGAGTGACCTTGGATATTTTAACAAGTCATTAATACTTTACACAGAATATAATTATGCAGTAACATGGATACCTACCAGAATGACCTTCTCAATCTCTTTGGATGGACACCAGTGAAACATTCCAGTGGAGTCATATCTCTTCACATTAATGTCCATGTTCTCGATCTGCTCATTTCCTGGAATGAGTAGGGGATCATGTCTGTAACATCAGAGAAAATGAAGAAGAAAAGGGTATTAGAAGAAATTATGTACACTTGCAATTATTTGTCTCAATGTAACTAAAAACACAACCATGTGAATTCATCTTCTAGGCTTAATTGTGACATTTGTCAAAGGACATGAAACTTTGAGTATATCTCAAGAGAAGTCTATTGGCAATAAATAAGCAGTAAACACGCCTATGCTGACATTGGCTTGTCATTGTCAGATTGAATTTGTGCATTGGACTCCATCATAACTGCAGCTCTCTCCAGGCTGCCAGGAATGCGGAGTCATCAAAGCGTCCACGCCAGTGACAGCACTGGAGTAGAAGAGATGGAGCCCGAGCACTTCAGTGACTGAGTGGCAACAGAATGGAATGCCAATTACCGGCTTTTACTCCGCATGGCTCCTGACGTGATGCATCCAACAGTAAAAGCTTTAACAGAGATGTACTTTAAATATTTTAGGAATTTGCCCAATCATATTTTGCTCCACCAAACTGAAGGTCATTAATGTTTTAGCAATGTGTCACATCCAAACAGGCTAACCTATATCAGCCCGTCCTGATGTAGCTGATCAGGGGGACATGTTGACCGTGAAAGTGGTCCCAGCTTTCTGCTAGCTAAAGATGCAGGTATAATTTGCATTCATTTTGGAAATATGTTCACTGAGCTCATCTGAAAGCTTTTTAAACATCTTAGTAGCTGAACTATACAAGTGAAAGACAAACTGAATGTGTGGCCAGTTCAAGTCTGAGGATGTATCCTGGGAATAGCAATTCAAAAGCTATTTGGACTTGTTCCAGACTTGTTATGGTTGTATTATCAGCCAAACAGACAGACTTATTGGTACTATCCAACATGGCCATGTCTGCAACTGAAATATACAGTACTCCATACTAGATAATGAAAAACTATTCATTTTCTATTGCTGATATAAATTCTCACATTTTAATGAGCTTCAAATTGGAAGATTTTTTTTGTTAGAAACATTCCTATAAGTAGAACACTGTCATTTGCTACTGTTTAAATAGCTACCACATTTTCTGAATAAAAAATCCACAGTTTTTACTTTCAGATTGTGAATCTGAAGGATAGATAATGAAGACTAAAGAAAATTTCAATGAATGTAAAAATTATAAAAAAAAGTAAAATAAAAGCATACATTTAAAAGAAAGGTACAGAACAACAGAAAAACATTTTGGGGTGTCTCTGTAGACACTGTTGTTTAAATTCACACAAAAAGGAACCACCATCTAAAAGTGAAATTAAAGAATTGCTTGTGCATGGTATGGTTAAACAACTGGAAGCATATGGATAAAAAAATAAAGCAGATTAGGGATTAATCCTGCAAATGAGCCCCAGACATAAACACATGCTTAATGATTCACACATGAGTCAATTATACACACTTTCCCTTTTTGAGCAGTGCTTGAGCCAATTTTATGTGCCATATTTTACCAGCTGTGTGTTTCACTTTATGTTACTCTGTGACTCTAGAACTGATACTCCCCTATTTCTGAGGGCAGTTTTAAAGATAAACCACAGAACACTTGTAAATGCATAAAACTGTCAACTAAAACCCACCGTGCAGCCGACTACTGGGTCTAAGATGGGCCAGAAAGGCTGCCTTTGAGGAAATGGCCTGAGGGCAGACAACAAAGCCCCATCTCTGAGATGTGGCTGCAGGGGAACATGCTCTCTCAGTGTTTGCTCTGCACAGCTATTGTTGATATTATCCACAGCACTATATTAGCAGCCAATTATACAAAGAACTCCAACAGATCAAAACATTCAAAAAGCCTTTTTTAAAGTGGCAGCATACAATTTCATTTGGAATTTGATAAGAAATGATAAAAAAATCCCTGATAAATAATATAGTAATAGGCCAAACAGCATGAGGAAAGAGGATTTAAAGCACTTAAATTTTTAGCTGGATGAGTTTTATATTTAAGCGTCCTTGAATAAATGACAGGATTTCTCATTGCATTGAATAACAGTTTATTCATTAACATCAGGGTGAATTATTTTATTTTATGCATGCAATATAATTTAACTGACATAGTAATAAAGCGTCTGTAATGCCTTGTTCTATAACACGCCATAATTAACACTGCACTAAATGAGGTTTGTAAATTGCATTAGCCTCTTGTTAATCATGCTAATAATGAATGATGGGACCTTTGCCTTACCTTCTATATATGCATAACATCAGATAATATTCTGCAAAATTAATTAACACCATAAATAAATGCACCGTTATCTGAACCACAAATGCTAATTTCAAATTCAACCATGGTATAGAAATAATTCAACAATGTATAGCTGATATGTGGTACTACAAAGGTAGACCAGTGGTTATTTTTAAAAATCTTAATATTTACAAACCGTATTCCTCTCTTTTTTTATTTTCTACCACATTCTCCCCATCCAAAGCAGGATAATTTAATGGCATGTTCCTCTTTTTTTATGTTGTCGAAATATCACATTAGAAATGTGTCAGTTAGCATGCTTGCATGAGACGATATCAGGCTGTGTGCAGGTGCTAATAACAGTGAAAGCATTTAGTGCTTTTACACCCTGACTGAATATTTCATTACGTGCCGCGTGTTTCACCACTTACTCTGCGGACCCCTGTCATTTCAATCTTGCCTGAACATACAGACTGGCACAGTGCACCTCTGCCAAGATAGCTATCTCTCACTCGCTGTCAGTACCGCCTGCCAGTCACAAGCACAATCCAATGCTCCACATCAATTCAGAATAAAACATGTGACATTACAAATTGGGCTGCTGCAACAGGAAAGTGACAAATACATTGTGACTTTCCACAATTAGACAGCTTCTGTATCCATTGAAGTGTTCAAACTATGATATTTTTATTGTATAATATTTACAATTTATTTTAAAATCCATGAGTTTAGCTAGATTGCATGTCTGCCAACAAGCGGCCAGAACTGCAAATTAAAGGAATAGTTAAAAAAAGAAAGAAAAAAGGCTAGGCTTTGTAGTTTACAGGAAACTACCGGGTACCATAAGTGAGCCAGAAAGTTCTCTATTTAATTAGTATGTCCAGAGCAGTGTCATAGATGTGCACTTGTGTAGATAAAGAGAGAGAGAGAGAGAGAGAGAGAGAGAGAGAGAGAGAGAGAGAGAGAGAGAGAGAGAGAGAGAGTTGCCGAGCTGATTTTCAAACATCGTTCAGATTCCAGTGCATCAGTCGATGGCTCCCCAAACCCTCTCCAGCAGCCTATGAAAGCAGCTTCTCGCTTTGAAATTTTTCCCTATCATGCAAGCTGACAAAGGCATGCTTTTCAAAAACCCACAGCCAATCTGTTGATCATTATTTATTTACAACGGCCTGGAGGCTTAGAAGCCTGTAAAAACCATACTTGATATGGTATAAGCTCACTGTTTTTCCCTTTCCTGCTTGTTGAATTAAGTATCCCTAAGGCTCCCTCAAACAATCACTTTTCATTGTGCATAAAACGCACCTTGTAAAGGCGAGATATTTAATGTATGTTGTAATATATTGACAGGGAGGGCACAGGTTGAAGGAGTCTATCGGTCTGTCTTTGGTAATTTGGATGTTCGCTGCAGGGCTTCGGCTTGAAAAAGATTACACCTAGAACAGAGGACCTGTCATCCAGTACCCAAGAGCCAGCCAAACACAGAGGCACCCTAAAGCACAGAAAACTTTGACACTGCTTTGAAGCATTTCAAAACAGGGTAAATAACTCCCAAGAATTATTATCACTTTTAGATCAAAGAGCAGATGCATACATTACATGGCAAACAGGGACATTCAAATCTGCTCAGAAAAACAGTTTTGTGCTCTAAGATAAGGAATAAAAACTCCTAAGCAATCGCTGGAAGCATTTTTTATAGTTTATTGTATAAACTAAGAATGAACAGAGTGAAAATAATTGAACACTGATCATTTTCACTTGGAAAGCACACTAAAGGGCAAAAACCTCTCCAGGGCAGACAGTTTACTGAATGTAAAACTCTACATAATTGCTTCTTTTGGGGGAGATTCATGTTTGAGACCTCTGTCTGGGCTATTTAATAAATGCTTCTGTTAAATGCCTTGTGGGGGCACAGAATGATAAAATAATAAAATAAAATAAAATTGAACAGTAAATTTGACCACATAGCTTTAAAATAATAAAAAAAAAGAAAGAAAAACAATTTATTTCCTGTGGGGGCACACAATAGTAAAATAACATAACAATGAACAGTAAATTTTACCATATAGCTTTATAATAATAAAAACAATAAATAAATAAAAAATGTGAATCTTATATGTTATAATTAGGGCTGTCAATCGATTACAATTTTTAATCAAATTAATTACATTGTGTCCCGATTAATTAATCGTGATTAATCGCATATACAAATATTTGCTGAGAAAGCCTCTCATATAACAATAATTCAATATATAATGATTATACATATTTATATCAATATATAATTATACATAGTTATCTTTAAATATTTTAAAATATATATATATATATATATATATATATATATATATATATATATATATATATATATATATATATATATATATATATATATTCAGATAATTACAATGCATTACATTCCTGTAGCAGAAGAGTTAATCATTGATACGACAATACAAAAAGCGGCTTTAGAATACAATGTATTGTTTACTATCATATTATTGATCATAAGTCAATCATTGGCATACAGTTCACAGCAATCCATTTCACAAGTGAATTTGTCAATCAGTTTGAGATTTATTATGAGGGCTTGTTTAAGGACCCGTCAATGTACAGCTGTGTCAGACATGCTTGTGTAGCGTCTCTGGTGCGTTGCGTCATAAACATAAATGTTTTAGGTCACTGTGTCAAGTTAAATATAGTTTAATAATCAATCTTTAAACACATCTTGAGATCCCTTAGATCGCATTTGCACTCCTTCGAGTGTTTTGAACGCAAGAACGTAACACATGTTTGTGTTGTTCTGCCTACTGAAGTGTTTTCTTCACTGTATAAACTGCGCGTTTTCATACAGCTGAAATTTCACTTACTGCCCTCTGGAGTAAACAAGTGGTACTACAAACTTGCATTTCTCAGGAATCTTCCTTATAATGGTCCGTGGGCATGCGATTAATATCGTGATTTTTTTTAACACGTTATTTTTTGTAAAATGAATCACACTGTTTTAATGCGTTAAATCGACAGTCCTAGTTATATGATATATATATATATATATATATATATATTAAACATGATCAACTTTGCTCTAAATACAGAAACTGTAATTTTCACTAACGAAAACTTAGCATGTTGGCTAACTTTGTACAAAGTTGGCCATTCTTCCCAAACCTTCACCAACACTTTTTTTACTTGATCTGGAATAGAGGGCATTGTCTCTGCATTTTTTAAAACCATTGCATAAACGTCTCCTGGCCACATGGGTGGAAAGCAAGTCCTTTTATCAGTCAAAATCAATTAGCAGCATTATAATTTCAGTGGACAGGATAAAAGGAAAGTAATATTTGAATTCATTTTTGATTGTGATGATACATCTCACATATGGCCTTAAGTACAAAAAACACTCCTCACAGGGGTTCCCACAATAGATGAAGAGCCCTGAGGCTAAGTAACCATGCTGGCGTCTCTGATTGGTTGACACCGTCATTAGTGCCACCGCTGTTTAAGAACTACATGTGGACGCGACTGGGGGAGATGACAGCTGAGACTTTAAAGCAAGAGTATTTTTCAAACAGCTTTTCATAGCCGCTTTCATGACAGAAATATTTCAGCTCTATCATTAACCGCTGACAGGCTGACAGCTCAAACGCCTCGGCCTGAAAGGCCTCTCTCTCTCTCTCTCTCTCTCTCTCTCTCTCTCTCTCTCTCTCTCACACTCTCTCTCTCTCTCTCTCTCTCTTCCACACTTTCTATCTCCTTCTTCACTCCTCCTACTCCCACCATCCCATCAGCATCCGCCCTTGTCTCTACCTCTCTCTGCTTATCAAGTCTGGAGGGAGCATCTTGAAATCAATGTCTTACCTCATCATTTTCGGTGAGCAGTTGGGTGAATTACGCATGCCTCCATTGCGCTGTTTCTTTTTGGGTGACAGTGTTGACGGATGCTCGTCTTCGACTGCAAACACATGCAAAGAGTGTCAGACTGTGAACAGCTGGGATTATAAAGTGTGCTGGAGATGACATATTAAAGAACACAAAAGCCAACACTCAATCAATCATTGCAACACAACAGAAATCTGTGAAGACCTCCAAAAATAGAAAGAGAATACTGTTAGTTTGGACAAAAGTACACTTTAAAAAAGGCAAGTACAGACCTTAAGGGCAACCATTAGGTTTAACACCCCATTTTTTGGGAAATCTGCTCCATTTGAAAGAGGTTGGTTGATTTGAACATAGGTTTATGTGTCTGGATCTATTGCGGTCTGTATCAATATGATCAAACTCTCTTTTAGCTCTCTGTCATTGTTTGGAGGGCATGAGCTTGAACAATGACAGAGGGGAAGAAAAAAAGTAAAAGAAGAGTAATTTGGTGTGGGTTTTTTTAATGGATGACTACACAGCAAAATCAATCATCATCACTCACTCAGAGCAGAGAGCCATGAGTGATGGCTTCACTGTGAGTCACTGTGTACACGTGGGTATGGAACGACAAAGAGGGTAAACAATGGCAGAATTTTGTTTTTGCGTGATCTACACCTTTAAATGTTATGCTGGGGAGAAAGTATTCTTTATTTTCTGATAAATATTGATGTTTTTCAGCATATAAATGGCATGTTATATCTCTCTAAATGTATATGTAATTTGCTATGTATACCACAGTATATAATGTTAATCATATTGTAAATGCTGCACTGCTATATTTATATTATTCTGCATTATGATTGGTTTGTTTTTCTTCACGACATTTTTGAGTATCTTAGTATGGCAAATATTATAAAACAATTTTGAATTTTGAAAAGGTCTGATTTGTATTAGAGACAAACTAAAATTCCAATACACAGCAAACTTAAGTGCAGCGCTGTTATAAAATCACCAGCACAGCAAAATATTAAAGGTAAAATACTGCAAGCTACTAACACAACAACATATATTTGTACAGCTCGGATTTCCCTTTGTCATCTAATTGTTCTAATGAAAAAAAGGCAAATTAAAAAAAAGACCTTGTCTGTGTCTTTACCAAATGCCAGTGTTTGACATTTACAATTACACTATGTAGGGAGCAACATGAGACAGTAATCAACTTTAAAAATATCACTACTGATAAGATGGCAGTGCAGTGGCCCTTTGTTCTGTGTTATGGTTGTTGAGTGAGTAGCCTGGCTGGGCCGGACCATTCTCTCCTGCCCATACTCCTCCAAATTAGACGATGGAGATTTACGAGCTACAGTGGTGCCCTTCAATAAGAGGCTTAACAATGAAATAACTCTACCTGCAGCACAGCCATTTCAGCAAGTCTCTGCTTGTTCCAAATTACATTACGGCACTTTTACAACCTCAATCAAAATAGGATCAGCCCACCAAAGTGTGATTGCTGTTCCATACCACGGGGAAGCAATAGCCCTTACTCTTTTGTATCGGTGATCAGAACAATTGAGCTAGACATCTGTCTCCTCTGCTTCAAACAGACTACAGGCTGATGCAAGCTTTACCATGAAACAGAGATATAAAACACCAACAATGGATTTGTTTCTTTCATCTTATCTTAAAACTTTTTGATGCCAAGAACCCTTAAATATAATGATTCACTAGTGAGGGGCCCCCTTCATAAAATATAAAGGTATCTATATTTTAATGTATACATTTTGTATAAATAATGTATAATTTATACTGTGTGAGTATACCAAAGCCACATTTTATTATTTTATTTTTTTAAATAAGATCAGGAAAATATTATCTGTACATGTATAAAGCTAAAGAGAATCAATTTGAATTCAAATCAGATTTATTTGTATAGCAAGTTTCGCAATACATATTTCTCAAAAGCAGCTTTACAAAGAATAGTGTCTTGTGACCTCAATAAAGGTCAATAGATTAATCACAATTACTCTCATGATTTACGACAAGTCTTTAAAAGCAGAATGAAAAATAATTGTCAAATTTTGTCCATTTTAAATTTGGTCACTATTATAAATATTTTTTTTTTAGTCTGCGGACATCATAGCACCCCCTTACGACCCTCTGGGGGCCCCTGGACCCTAGTATTACATGAGGGGTAAGCTAGCTATTCTTGTAGTCCATACTAATATTGATGCCAGTTGTGGTTACTCACTTACACACACACACACACACACATTTAGTGCTAGTAGGCAGGGGGTACATTAGCCACTAGTCTCTGTACATGCATGCTGCAGCGATTGCAGGGACCCAAGATGAAGGAAGGGGTTGTCTGTGGTAACACTGACTAATGTGTCTTAAGGCGCCACCTACAGTGTGTGGGGGCGAGCATGGAGGACAAGGTGCTGGGGCGGTAGTGGTATTTTCCGGGCAGGCTGCGGGCACGGTTCAAAGCAGCCGGGCTGAGGCGTGACAGTGAGGGCAGGGCCAGAAGGAGCAGACTTCCTTTACGATTATTAACAAGAGGTACAGTAGTCCACAACAGCACTCCACAACCAGCAGCACACTGGGCAGAGCTGTTGGCCAGTTTGATCGAGCGGTTTTGAAAAGTGGGTCTAACTTCCTTCTTTACTGTCAAATAGTGAAAAACAAAAAGAATGTGCAGGTGACTTGATTCCAAAAAGTGCTCTCAAAACAACACTTAAAACCAAAAAAACACCTATTTTTGAGTGCACCTGCTAACAACTGTAAATTAAAGAGATGGTTAAAACCCCCCAAATTAATATTCTGTCATCATTTATTCATCCTTGTGGCTTTCTTTTCTCCGCGGAACACAAAAGGAGAAGTTAGGCAGAAAATTAGCCTCAGATACCACTGACATTCATTGTATGGTCAAAAGATACAATAAAGGAAAGGACTGAGGGCTAACATTCTGCCTAACATTTCCTTTTGTGTGCCATATAAAATAATGACAGAATACAAATTTTAGGCTGGTAAGAAAGTTCCAGATTGAGATTGAAAGATTCATGTTGAAATTATTGCTCTTTAAGTCACCCAAAAGCACATGCCATTAGTGCAATCTTATTATGTAAAACTAAATATATTATGATAAAAACATCAGAGTATTCATAATTTATTGCCAAAATGCAGGAGAATCAAACGATACATATTTAAGTAAGAAAATACAAGATAACGGGATTTTCATTGTTGAGCCATATACTGTATTTCCCCCTTCAATTACTATTTACGGACAGATCCACAAATCTGTGTTCCATAATTGCAACCGTCACATTTTGAATAATTGATAAAGACCCCTCAGTTTTATTAAATACAACTTAACCACGTGGCAGGTGCTTTAGCTGAAATGCTCAATATGACATTTTCTTTTCTATTGCTAATAAACATTAATTAATTAGAAGCACTTTCTTCCCTGCCTGCTCTGCGCCACGACAGAACAAAAGCATTACACACTATTCCTGATAACCGTCACAACGGATCAGCTCAAAAAGCAGGTAGGGATATGCTCGGACAAGGGAACTGGAAATGGCAATCTATTTACATTCTACCTAGAGATGCACCGGTACTACTCTGTAGGGGGTGGGGGTGGGGTACTTGGTATCTGTCTCATCATTTCATATTTATGAGTACATAATGACGTATTTAAACTATTTAAATATAAAATATATTTTTTTTCTTTACCTGAAATATATGTGGCTTTGCTCACTCTCTCTTTCTCTGCACAAGCTTGTGTGTGTGAGTGAGAGATTGCATTCACAAGCGCTTATAAGTCATTTGTGATTTTTTTAGATGAAAAATTCTAAATGTTGTCTGTCATTATGACAGATAAAAAAACAGCAAGAAAAGAAAGGAAACCATTTGAAACTAGCACATGATTTTTCATTGAATTCATCTTTACATGATATTAGCGGCTTCTCTCTCTCTGCACGCATGTGTTTGAGGAAGAGCAAAAGAGTGTCACGCCATTTTGGTCCTAAACACAGCAACTCTAAAAATCAAATGTGTTATATGAAAAGGAGATATTTGTCACTTTTACTTGGCCCCACAACACAAAATAAAACAATCAAACAAACATTGACCTCTGTCAGGCTTAACACAACAAACCCAGAACAATCAATAAATACTAAGGTCGGATTGCCCACTCCGTGAATTCATTAAAATAATGCATTAACATATATTTTGAAATTGGATGCATGAAAATAACACGTATGAATAAGGTATCATGTGTTAGCTGGGTTACTTTTTAAGGTAAGCTAGACACTGGTACATCTCTAATTCTACCTAAACATACTCATGGCACAGCAATATTTACGTAGCATATCCACAATGAATAAAAATTAATACTGATATACAACACTAGAAAATATCTTTGATTAATCTGTGAAAAGGGCAAAATAAAAGCAATACTCTATCTGACAGCCGAGCATAGGCTGCGAGAGAATGTGTATAAGGGACCTGAAGCGTCTCACACCGGGAGTTATCAAGCACACTGCCTGCCACCAGAGTGCTACGACCTACAACTCCAGCCTAATGCTATCAACATAAAAGGCAAGGTTAACCAAAATGTGGTGCAAGTGGAAAAGCAGCTTCCGCCTGCTCCCCAAACCTTGCTCAGAGCAATAAATAGATGGTTATTTCTGCCGTCAGCTGCCGCATAGCTTTAAAGGCCGCCGGAGATAACTCCTGGATTCATCTGGCCCCTGTCAAACACGAGTAGCATTACACAGAGAACATGCAGTGTGGCACTTTCACTGTGGATTTACAGTAATCCAGACGGCAACTGTCCCTTTATGAAATGCAAATCCTGTGACGAGCCACAATTGTGCATTCTTATCAAGGCCATTGTTAAATTATAGAAAATACATCTGCGGGAGATGCATTTTAAAACTGTATCCAATGGCAGTTCTACATAAATAAATAAATTCTGCATCCATACA